>NC_134852.1:88379721-88679721 GCF_049852395.1 Peromyscus maniculatus bairdii
TGTGTGTGTGTGTGTGTGTGTGTGTGTGTTTTAGAATGGGTTGAATGTAGCCTGGGGTGGTCTCAAACTTGTTAAGTAGTGCTATTTAGCCTTGAACTCTAGATATCCTCTTTCCACCTCCTAAAAGCTGAGATTGCAGCTATGTGAGGCCACATCCTGGTTATGTAGTCCTGGGGAAAAGATTCAGGGATTCTTGTATGCCAGACATGTGCTCTACTAACTGAGCTACTTATCTCCAGACCTGAAGTTTTCAATTAAATTTAAATTTCATTTCATTTATCATATTTTTATTTTATCATATTATCATTTATCATATATCCTAGACTGGACTCCAACTCACCATTTAGTTAAGGTTCTGACTTTGAACTCCTGACCCTCCACCCCGACCTTCTATGTACTACAATTGCAGGTGTATGTTATCACAGTGGGCTCTTCTTAAGAATCTACACATGTAAAAATTAAGTAAAAAGTCAAATGTCTCCGAAGTTCATATAATTTACTCCTTTAATCACACATAACTAAAATAAATATATATTAATTACCGACACACACATATTATGTATACATGATGAGGAGCTTCATAGATAAGACTGCACCCCTTGGAGTCAGTTAACACAAAGATTAAAACAGCACCTGTCTCACAGCATACAGTCTTGAACAAACACTATAGTGCTGTCATTTATTCTTATTCTGTGCTAGGTCCTGAATAGAGATGAGGAAAAGAGAAAAACCCCTGCCCACACAGACAGCCAAAATAAAACCCCACATATAATAACAAGTAATTTTAAAAGATGTGTCTAGACAAAATTGTGACTAGGACAATGAAGAACACAGTAACCATTCTGGAAAGTTAGACCAGGCTGGCCTCGAATTCACAGAGATCAGCCTGCCTCTGCCTCCTGAATGTTGGCACCACCACTGCCCAGTTGTGGAAAGTTCTTTTGATTAAATCACCTCATGTTTTCTACACTTGCAAAGGACATAGTTGATTGGGAAACATTGAATTTAAGTTACAACATGACAGGCATAGCATGAATGGACACCAGAGCTTGGACAACATCAGCCCTGGCCTGTTTTAAATTTTTCAGGAAGAACAACTTTTCTTTTGTTATGTGTGTACAAATGAATCCAGCCATTTCCCTCCAAATCCATCTTCCTACCTACTTTTCAAACTTGCAATCTGTCCTTCCAAGAGTCTTTCCTTCTTTCTTGGATGACTCCAGGAATCAATGAGAAGGAAGTTTTAAAAAAGCAGACGTCAGGAATCACCTCCCAGGAATTGACAGTACATGTGACATTAAAATTAATCATGCACTTGAGTCCATTAACTGAGCTGTAAGGCAGAGAAAGAGAGAGATGGCTGAGGAAAGGCCAGAAGGCTAAGAGCGAGTTCTAGGTCTGAAAGTAAGCTAGCTAATGGGAGAAATTTCCACTTTGCCTACATCGGGTTGATAGCTCCCCAGGGATGCACTGTCATGCACCACTGCACTTTTGTTTTTTTAAATATGCCTTCCCTCTTCCCTTAAAAACTGTAAGCAGTGCCATTTCCAGCAGGTCAGCACAGAGCTCTTTGGCTGGAACCTAATTCTCTGTTTCTCTTGCTCTTTGTAGCTCCATAAGCAGAGAGTTTACAGAAACACAAAGACCCCATGTTAGTGTTTAGCTGATGTCAAGTCTGACTTGAAATGAAATCTTGTTCTTGTCACACTGTGGGATTGCAAAGAGAGCCACGTGGTGGCAAGAAAGCAGAGGACTAGAGGCATTGGTTTTATGTGGGTCTCAAAGGGCAGTCACGATTAGAAATGTGACTGTAAAGTGGCATTTCAATGTTCCAAATATATTTTCCCTTGGTGACTTCCATGTCAAATTCACTTACTTTACAAATATAAACAAAAGATTCCCAACCACAGTAGTGGGGAGTTGAGGGGAAAAAAGTACAGCAACCAGCCTTGTCTCTTCTAGAGTCTGTAGAGCCCTGACCCCAGGCAAGGAGAAGAATGGGAGCCAGCTACACAGGCAGAGGGGGGTGGAGAGGATGAACTGATGGGCAGGATGTTCCATTGGCACTGTTTTCCCTTTGCCTGTGCTCAGGCTTCTAGTCTTTGTTGTGGCCCTTAATTTAGAGTGAGCTATGCTTGTGGGAGCCTAGCCTATCAACTGAAATTTGGACAGGCAAATGACAAACATAAAATGACAAACAGTGCAGTGTGTGTGTGTGTGTGTGTGTGTGTGTGTATGTGTGTGTGTGTGTGTGTTATAGATAGATAGATAGATAGATAGATAGATAGATAGATAGATAGATAGATAGATAGATAGATTAGAGTCATAGAAGAAGGCAGAGGAAAAGAGAGAGAGATACACAGAACATGAAAAACCAGATCAGGGAAGCCAAAGGAAACCACACTCTTTGTAGCATGTCAGGCTTTAAACTGGGAGGCAGTAATGCCAGTTCTCTATGTTCCATGGCACACTGGGTGGGAGCTGATGTTGTTGACAAATTGTCAGATTTACCTGACAAATAATCTAGAACTCAGCAGAAAAGCAAAGGTATGACTTTGCTCTAGCATTTTGCTAACAGTGCAGAGAGGTGTATGCAGGACTATTAAAATCTTCCATAAACACTACATACCATGCATTACTCCACTGTACAGGCATAGGGGAGCCCATTCTTTCAAGAGTCAGATAGATCCCTAGACACAAGAATGGTGAATCCGGGTCGTCCGTTTTATTGGGATTTGGATTCAAGCTATTGGGAACACTTGTGAGGGATTTTCTCGATCAGGTTAGTTGAAGTGGGAAGACCCACTCTAACTGTGGGTGGCAACTTCCAGTATCAGTCCAGATAAAAGGGAGTGAGAAATAAAAGGCTTTGCTTCTGCCTTGTTTGTCTCCACACTGTGGTGGCAGGCTCATCTACCCTATTGCTGCTGCTTCTGTTGCCATTCCTTGGTGATATCATAACCCAGCCTCTTCAGCAGTTTACCTTGGACTGAAGACCAATGGCTCACCAGGAATCCTCCAAACTTTCAGCCCCTGACTCAGACTGCTGGGGCACTCAGACTCATGGCCCGAGCAGCTACCAGGTTCTCAGCCTCACCAGTGTGAAGGCAGCCATTGTTGAACTACCCAATGTGTATCGTGCAAACTAACGTATAAATCCCTTTTTAAAATATATCATTCTAAGCTGGGTGGTGGTGGAGCATGGAGCATGCCTTTAATCCCAGCACTAGAGAGGCAGAGATCGGCAGATCTTTGAGTTTGAGGTGAGCTTGGTCTACAGAGTGTGTTCCAGGACAGCCAGGGCTATACAGAGAAACTCTGTCTCGAAAAACCACACACACACACACACACACACACACACACACACACACACACACACACACACACACACACATATGTTCTATGGCTATCCTGATTTAAAAAATGGAACAATGTATGGTTCTCGAGACTCTCAAAGTGTAAGGTGTGACATGTAGAGTTAAGAGAAACAGAATGAGGTCTGATTCTTCATATTAAACAGATGGAGTGACCAGTATAGTTAGCTAGCCATCTACTGTTAGAGTCTATATGCTATTCTATGAACTATCTAGCATTTTTATGGTACACTACACAAGTTCTCAGGCATGATCGCTCAGAGTCAATGTTCATACATTTGAATACAAATACTCAGCTTCTCTTACTTCTATGGGGAGACTTGCATCAAGGGACATCTGCCTGTAAGGGAATAGGCAGAGGCAAAATGCCTCCTTCTTTCTGTATTTGATCTTAACCAAAAGGTTAACAAGCAATGTACATACCTTTCTGATTCTAGAAGTGTATGCGACTGCCAAGATCCTTTCCTTCTTCCATGCTCCCCTGCCTTATATGTACATATGGTGGGTGGAATTGCTGTAGCTACCCTCTGACCAGGAGCAAAAACAACAGGAATGCAGGGAGCTTGGATGTGATGTGCCTAGCTACTGGCATGACTGTAGTAATTGCCAAAATTTATTCTTGATATTGGAGTAAAGTAAAGTCTTGTTTAAAGATTCTTCCATCTATTTTGACAACTGAGTGTATTCTTTTTCTTTCAGTTTTAAAATACTTTTTAAAATTAAGTAGAATTGAGTCACTTTCCCTTCTTTCCTTCAGCCCCTCCCATGTACCCTCTCTCCAATTTCTCCCACATACTTCCTTCTTAAATTAATAAGCACTCTTTCTGTAATAATTATTGTTACATATGTGTGTGCATATGCATGCACAAAAACATAAATAGACAGAAGAAACTGAGAAAGACATTAGAAAATGGAAAGACATCCTGTATTCCTGGATCAGTAAACTTAATATGGTTAAAATGACCATCCACAAATCAATTTACAGACTCAGTGCAATCTAACTCAAAATATTGAGTATATTCTTAACTTATTTAAAAGATGAGGTTAGGATAGCTCCATTTTGTTGTATGAGACTCAGCTATTATAAGTATCTAGTCTGAGATGCACCACAAAATGAAGTTTGATCTAAGTGAATAGCCTGATTTTTGAGTGAGGGGAAGGTTAAGGTTCAGAAGCAATAATCCTTGCTGTAGAGACTAGTTTTCCTTGATGCTTTGAACATCAACTTCAGAGAATAAAAAAGTGTATTCTGGTCCTGGTGGAAGTTTACTGACCTGAAGAAGAAAGCTGAGCTTTTCCAGTGATTTGGTCTCATTATTACTACATGACTGCATTAAAAAGAAACAAAGAAAACATGTCTTCCCCAAAGACCTTGAGTTGTGAATTTGCTTCATGCAAAGAACAACACTAGTTGGTCATTCTACAAAGAGCCCTGAGTGTGACCCATGTTCAGTGTGATTCATTCCTGCCTACCTTTCCATTCAGCAAGGGCTTCTTTTTGTTTGAGACCTTCCTGCTCATGCTTCTGGCTGTATCAGTCTGTCTACAACTTACTTCTTAACTCAAAGGATTACATAACATCTCCCCATACTTAATATGCCTCATGGTGCTATGACTAAATATCCCTTCTTTACAACAGGACCCTGTACCTGAGATTTCATGCTGAAAAATCTAATGAAAGTCTAGAAGACTTAAGGGATTCAGTCAAAGGCACTGTCCAATTGACTTGCATTCTGATGCCCTTATTGGATCAGAGTACAGGGGTTACTCAAGGAGATTTTTATATTTTGTTTGTCTTTTTTTACAATCCACTTGCTTTTAAGAAAACATAAAACTCAGAACCATTTTAGCTGAGATGATTTATTGAAGTATGATGAATAGTTCTCAATTACATAACAAGTGTGGAGAAATCTAAGAGTTGAGTGATTATGAAGTCACCAGATCAACAATGACCAATAGGTATGTTAACATATTGGACACATGGGATACAAGGCTGGCTACCTAGACATGAACTTCTCTACAAAGATATTCAGACATATATAAAACACAAAGACCATAAATTGTACTCTTTACTAGTATGACATGGAAGAAAAAGCAAGAAACAATATGCCAGGTAGCAGGTAAGTGACTTGAGGAGAAGAGTTGGAACTGTAAAACTGTAGAGGGATATCCTGGAACCCTAACCTCTACCTCGACAGCTCCTTTTCTTTGGTAACTATCCTGATACTCTGAGCAAAAAGTATGAAATATATGTATACTTTTCCAAGTATACAACCAACTACTCAACCACTTTAGTACCCTGCATTGTTTGTCATATCAATAAAAAAAAATGCCTGGAAACTAATATAAAACTCTGTTAATACTAACAGGGAATGGGTTGTCAGAGATTACTGCTTTGAAAAAAATGTTGAAAGATAGAAGTATAGCAGATATAAAGAACAACCCTACAGTGGGTCTAAACAGAGCACCAAACTGGAACTTTTACAGAGGATATTGTCCATCCTGAACTAAGGTCCAGTTTCACTGACGTGTCCATTGTACATCCCCTGATGTCAGATGTCACTATGCTATCTAGCTGGGAGCCTAGAATGGAAATCTGCCCTCTGAAATTTGCTAGAATGAAACCATCTAGAAAAACTATGACCAAGGAGAACTTTATAACAAGCACTTAAGCCCTTTTGCCAAAGAGCACGGACTCATATGAGCCCATAGGAAACTAAGCAAGGTGAAGAGCAAGCATCTCTGCTTTGAGTCAATGAGCTGGTGAACTCTGCATCGTCATGTTACCCACTCAAATAGTGTCAGCTTAAAGACGCTGTGACCACTCAATCTGCATTCCAGGTGACACTGTATTCCAAATCCTTGAAGGAGGTGTGCTAAACCAGCTGCTGGGTGCTGGCAGCTACAAGGCCCCATGGACTGCAGAGGCCCAGTGCTGCTGAGGCATGCACTACAGGCACATGCACAGAAGTAGACCAGAACAGGGAGGGTGACAGTACTGTTTCTCCTGTAGTCCCCCTCAGTGTCTAATGCTGCATCAGAGCTACTAACCAAAAGGAGATATCGATGAGAGTCAGTGTTTCACCCACAGGGCAGGTGAATGGGGGAGATGAGTGAATATTAGGTACACAACTAGTCTTCTCTGTTAAAATGGAAACATCATTCTTGAAGTCAGGAAGTTGAGAACTAACACATAATTCTCCTCAACTTCTTTCCTCAACCTGCATGCCTATGCAGCATGCACAGACACACACAGACAGACAGACAGATACACACAAATACAGTACAGGAGAGTGGCTGTACTGACTGACCGACTGGAAGAGAGTTTCTGTACAGAACCGTCTCTCTCATTTGGAAGGAGAGTGAAGACTTCTATATCACTCCTTGGTTATAGCCATGGATTGTATTCAAAAGCTGTGATACTCTAGCATAGGCAGATTAGGATGTTCATGTTCAAAGCTCTGCAATTGTCCTATTGCTGAACTTTTAGGACAAAATTCTCAGTTTTACAAGTACCAACTATGTTTGGTCATGCTTTGTAGCAATTTGCCAACTGAAGACAGTAGGGTGAAAATCAAGAGAGATTCATCAATGATACGTGTTAAAGGGAAGAACACACCTGTCATTCCAGTGACTAAAATCCTCCTCTGAGATGCTGATGCAAACTTTAGCTTTATATTTAAAATTAAAAATAATTAGACAGGGGTCAAGAGTTACACATAACTAGGTAGCCTTGATCAAGAGGTAGCCCGATTGCTCACTGTCTCAGTTCTGATTCTGCAATGTGGGCTGGAGAACCTGCAGTCTATATCATCACTTGAGGGGAGCAATATGGTTTCTATAAGATGATTGCTCCTCCCCCAGGTACACCATCCTAGGTAACAGCTATTATCTGGGGAGGGAGGGGTCATCTGTTCTGAGAGCTGTTGCTATTCCTGGAACCCTAGGTGACTTCAGATTTAGAACAACAACTAGAGACCTTCAGGTACATTTAGGGGTCTGGAGCAAGACATTTTGAAAGCTAGAGTGAAATGCCTGTCTTGTTGCCTTTAGCCTTCATGAATGATGACCGAGATTGAGTGGTCACAGCGTCTTTAAGCAGACACTCTTTGAGTGGGTAACTTGATGATGCAGAGTTCACCAGCTCATTGACTCAAAGCAGAGATGCTTGCCCTTCACCTTGTTTAGCTTCTAATAGGCTCATATGAGTCTGTGCTCTTTAGCAAAAGGGCTTAAGTGCTTGTTTAAGTTCCAGAAAACACTTTTTAGTATTAAGCTTGAGGCTTCCAGTTGACTAATCCCCTTAAATACTTAGAGTCTGATTAATTTACTTTCAGTTCCACATGACACTGAGCACACAGGTAGCTTAGAGAGGTTGTTAGGGGCATGCTCTTCGCTTTCACTATTGCCCTCTTTCTCACCTTCATTAAAGCCACCTCTAGACTCAGCCTGGTCTGTGACTTAAATCACTTTAACCCATTTGGGCATTTGTCATTAAAAATGTACTAAGTACTTCTCTTAGTATTTTGACTTCTCAGTTAGTCCAAACCCTCAAAGCTCGAATTTTCCATACACTATCTGTTACAATCTGATTCACTTCTGCATACAAGAAGGATAATTACTGGCTCATCACACAGCTTTTAAGAAATACCTTCCCAATCTCCCAGTAGTCCCCAGTGCCTCCTTAGTAACAACTATTAAAACAACAACAACAATATCCTCCTCATACTGCAGACACAGTATCAGGTTTGGCTCCTTGTAGCTTTATGCTAGCCTTATATCCAAACACTACATGCATTACAGTTCTATAATATCAGCATCTACACTTTTAGAACTACTATCTATGCATATTAGACAAGATAATTAATACTAACCAGTGTAACACACAACTTCTAAAATCTCAGTGACTGGAACATAATTTTCTTTTTAATCCAGATGTTTTCTGGATTACATACTTTATAGCAGGCACTTAAAACAGTTTTTCTAAAGAGTCCTGACTCGGGTGGGAACATACGGAAACTAAAAGTAGGGTGAACTGCAGGCAGCTCTTGATACAAATTGGTCAGGCCTTTTCTGTCTCGGGACTACATTCATCTCTCTCTCTCTCTCTCTCTCTCTCTCTCTCTCTCTCTCTCTCTCTTTCACACACACACACACAAACACACACACACACACACACACACACACACACACACACACACACACACACACACACTTCCAGATAACGAAGCAGAGAAAAGGACAATAATTCTCTTTGGGAAGTTGCGTGCATGCTTAAACTCAAGGGTGAAAACCATGGAGATGACAAAACATGAACAGGTGGAAAAGATTAAGTTCAAAAGAGAATGCAGGTCATTTCCGGTTGGTTGTAGAACTGACAAAACATAAGCCACTTCTATCCAAGGCAGTTATCAAGAAGTCAAAGTGCCAAGACTAACTCCAAGGGAGCCTGGAAAATACAGGCAAGCACTAGAAAAACGTCCTAATTCACAAAGGCTTCCCAAGACCAAGTAAACTGATAAAACTCCAGGACTGCATGGGAGAGAGGCAGACCCTTTTCTAGGCTGGAGATCACTGCATGGAGATAAGTCAGAGCGGCCCTTGTGGAACACACTGGGTGAGTCAGGGAGTGAATTTGAAAGTACTGAGGATTGAACCCAGAGCCTTTCCCATGCTAGACAAGCTACACACTAGAGAGCTACTGCCCCCTGCCCCCAGTTCCTAATTAGTTCTTGGTTTTGAATATATACATTGCTTAACTAGACATGGCTTGAGCAATATTGAGGTCATATAAGATCCATGGTAACTGTGACATAGAAATGGTCAAAAGGAAAATTACAGCATTTATAGTTTTCCTAGAGGTTGTACTCTGCATCTGGACATATATAACCCAAATGTTTGAATATCTTCTTCAGGGGCGCATAGGTGTCCCATACCAGCTAGAGAGCTAATATAACTAAGCATCATTTCTTTTACATGAGCTCACATTTTTGTTATATTTTACATACTTTAGGAGACTTTTTTGAAGCACAGTAAATGTGAATTTTTTAAATAAAATGTGAACAGAATTCATTTCTAAACTGGAATAGGTTTTCAAGCCATAAACACAGCAGACTGGCAGATCTAAGTTGGTTCTAGTTTAAGGTTAGAGGAGTCTAATATATGGTCCTCATGTACATGGTTCTCATGGACTCTGTTATACCAGTGTTTAAAATGTCACAGTGAATAAACAAATAATAGCAATAAAGAAATAGATAGCTTCTTTGGATAAGCAGCTGATTAAAGGATGTTACCAATAAACAATCTGATGCCATGGAATAGTTCAGCATATTAAGAAAAGAAAAACAACCAGCTTTGAAGTCATTTCCATTCATTCTGCTGTGTGCTGAAAGACAGTGGAAAATTGCTACAACACAGTCAATTTATTTACTTGATTGCAGAATGGCATTATGGTGTATGCATATATAACATATATGCATATATAATATAATATTATATATATATGTGGGTATATACATGCATATCTTAAGATCTTAGATATTTATTCCTGCTGTTAATAAAATAATTAAGACTGAGAAATCTATAAGTAATACAATTTATTTCTCATAGTTCTGAAGTTAAGAAATCCAAAATCAGGGCACCAGCAGTTTTGAAAAGGAGTGGTTCCTTGCACATTCATGACACTTGATGCTGTGTCTTCACATTGAGGTAAATGCAAGACCACTTCCTTGGCCTTGATGAACAAGGCCTATATGAAATAGGAGCCAATCATACTCACAACAGGAGGCTTCATGACTTCAACAAATGTGGTGTTGGGACACACTGGCTGTTAGAGGAATACAAACCTTCATAGAATGTCAATTAGCCCTCTCCATCCTCTTTTAGCTTTCTCTTGTGTTCTCTAGTCTGATTAATTTTTCCTAGTCAGCATGCAGGCAGTCTATTCCTTGAAAAGTTACATTGGGACTCCTTAAGGTTTTTACAAGCAGATTTGGCTGAAGGGCAGCTCAGAGTCAAAGAATAACAATTCTTCTCGAATGTGTAGCACTTTCCATTAAAGTGCTTTCATGTGCATTACCTGATTTGATCTGCTCAGGGTAGATGAGTATTATAATTTTCATTTTATACTTCCAGATCAGAATTTCTGAAAGATTAACTTAGTTGCTCAAAGTCGAACAGGAATTTTGAGGTGCAGTTGGAATTACATCTCATGGCTCCCAACTCCGAATCTAAATCTCCTTCAAAGATGGCTTCATACCAGGTTGCTAGTTGTAACACAGATTTTAGGATGGACAGTACTAAGGGGATACTACTGGTTGGAAGTAGTCTTTGAAAGCCTACTTTGAAAGCTCACACTTGATATCATCAGCACATTGGATATTTTTTTCCTATCAGCAAATTAAAGTAACATTTAAATTAATACAAATTCAAATTCCTTTCTCATGAATGGAATATTTCCCTAGGTTTTAGTGAAGTAATACTTGGGATTTCCTTTTTTTATTAGTGGAATTTATTCCACCTCTAATTTATATAGTTTGTGGTTTTTGCTGTCTGTTTTTTTCATGAACAAAGCCAGGACTTTTCATTCATTTCTGAGTCAGTTCCAATAATTATTGAAGGATTTTGTGGATGCGAATGAAGGTTGGGGGTGGAAGGAAACATTAATTTAATCCTCAATGTGTCTTCTGTTTGCTACTCAAAAATCTGTGTGATGTTTTCATCATCTAGGCATTAGTTCTTTGAAGCTTTTTTGGGGACATGGCACTTCTCCCTGCCAGAGCACCAGTCCAGCCAGGAAACATCAAATTAATCAGCTATAAACCAAAAGATCAGTCACTGCTTTTCCTCTGTAAATTAAATTATAAATTTAAGAAGGATGGTGTGAAATGATTTTTTGTATTCCTGAATGAAATGTTTCTTGGATTCTTGATCTTAAGGTCTTTCTTTTCTGTTGTGTTTTGTTTTGAAATGATGGTGAATGATGATTCAGTGGGATTTCTGTTCCATTTTGTCATAGAGTTGATTAAAGTAGACTAAAGTTCCTGTGTGGAAACATAAGGATAATTTTAAAGATATATTTATTTACACATGTATGTGTATACTGGATCTGTGTATGTAGATGTATGTATCAAAGAAATGCCAACAAAGGCAGAGACAGGGAAATCAGATCCCAGGAAGGAGGCCATCTTATAGAGGTGCACCCATATGGAGTAACTTCCTTAACCTTCGAGGAACTTTTATTATAAGTAAGATAGAGGGCCACCATTCAAAAGGGAAGAAACCAGGAAAAAAATGCAACAGTTCATAGTACATTGGCAAACAGGTGTTTTAGGCAATCAAATAATAAGAAAGTAAGTTAGCATAAATATATGAACAATAAACCTTACTCTACATGTAAAAGTACTGCTCAAGGAACAGAGGGATTACATAATCATAAAAGGGCTACAAGTAACATAAAGATTTAAAAATTGCAATGTATGACAAAGTTGTTTAATATATCAATATTTTAAGAATTAATGTGATCAATAAGATAACTCACAAATCAGTTGAGAAGCATCCAGACACAGAAACTGACAGAGCACATCCACAGGGAGCTCTCAGGAATAATTCGGAGACTGAATTGCAGGTCAGGTTTAGATATATGATTTCTTAGAACACAACCATGGCCAGTGACAGCCAAATACGTATCTTTATTAGACACAGTATTTATAAAGATAACAAACAAGCACATACTGGGTCTCAAATCCAGCTCTGCAAATTCTGAAAGAATGATTGCATTCTGTGTAATCTCTAGTCATAGCAGAACCAAGCTGTATATCAGTAGTAAAGAGCAGGTTCTCAGCTCTTTAGGCAAGAAAGGCATAAGGAAAATTTTAACGAAAAAAGTATTCCAAATCAAAATTAAATCTCAAAATTTAACAAACATTTAAATGTTAAATTTCTACAGAGGAGAGAGAACTCTGAAGACGTTTTAATGAGTTTGAATCTTAAAGCAGCTTCAAAAACCAATGACCCATATATACATATCAAGAAGTGAGGGAAAGAATATCCAATTAAACTCAAAAATGTTAAAATGAGAAGTAATAAAATAAATACAGATTAATGAAATTTATAAGATGTGTTTTACAGAGAATATGAATAACTTTACACTTGGAATTTTTGAAGACTAAATTTATAGAATTCAACCACAAGTTTAGAAAAATTACTATTATTAAGAATATTAAAAGAACATTATTAAAGACATCACAGAAATAACAAGAAAGATTTCAAAAATAGATCACAATAGCAGTATGTACAAAAGAAAAATTTAACATTAAATGGCTAAAATTGAGAAATTTCACTCATTAGAAGAAACAATTCAATTGTAAAAGTGGAAATCTTAGTTGGAGAAGATATTTGCAACAGAAACTGCATCAAAAGATTCATGAAGAATTGTAAAAAGGACTTCAAATAATTAGTAAGCAGAAACATAACTGATCCAATTAAAATTGGACAAAGGACTTGAAGAGGGAGTTTACTAAAGAGAATATCAAAATGCCTCATAAACAAATGAAAATCTGCTCAACACCATTAATCATCGGGGACATGCAAGTAAAACCACAGGACAGGGATTGCTGTTCCCCCACGAAGGAAATGGAAAGATTAGAAATATACAAAAAGAAGACCCTTGGGAAAGGTTGAGAAGGAGCCAAAGTTGCCTTCTAACCCTGTACTTGGAAACCTAATTCTCAAGGAGATATCCCACCCACCTCAGGTGCTTACCAGGGAGACCAGTGCAGATCAACCACAGTGAGCCACTTCTCAGCTACTCCGCACTTCCTCACCTATCCCAGCATGCCCTGAGGTCTGACATTTAATATTCGTGATGAGAGGAGCTGGCGAAAGTTCTAACTGGCACAGACTCCTTGGTACACTTTGGTGTGGCCTACAAAAGCCATGTACTGCAGCTGCCCTAGAGTTTACTCTAAAAAGGGTTAAAATGCTTGCGTTTTTACTCATCAGAAGTTAAAAGGTGTCCGTAATTTCAAATAACTGGTCCGGTCAATATAAAAGGTTGTATGAATTACTCGGTTCATGATCTTAGAGGATTTAATCGAGGGCCATTTGTCCTTGTCACTCTGGACTTGTGCTACACTGTGTTACTGTGGGAGTACATGGTGGAAGAGGCCTGTTCATCTCAGGGTGGCCATGGAAGGGGACCGAGAGAAGGAGATAGACATACAGAGGGACAGAGAGAGAGAGAGAGAGAGAGAGAGAGAGAGAGAGAGAGACAGAGACAGAGACAGAGACAGAGACAGACAGAGAGAGAGAGAGACAGACAGACAGAGAGAGAGAGACAGAGAGAGAGACGGAGAGAGAGAGGGGGAGAGAGAGAGAGAGAGAGAGAGAGAGAGAGAGAGAGAGAGAGAGAGAGAGAGAGAGAGAGAGAGAGAGAGAGAGATTGATTCTGAGACCCTGAGACCCTGGGTCCTGGAGTGCCAGCAGAAGGGAGGTCTGTATCTCAGAACCTCCAATGATCTGCCCCAATGACCTAACCCCGTCCCCTAATCTCTCCTAGAGGACCCTCACAGAAGCAACATCAGCTGGTGACCAAAACTTTGATCTTTTGGGCTGGAGGCAAAGGTGGAAGGGCAATGAAAATCCAAACCATAACTCTACCCTTACAAAAAATATCAAGATTGGAAACAAAGAAGTTTAGAAATCAGAGTGAAAAAGCAAAATGAATAAATCTAGAAAGTCCCGGTAAGTGTGGGAAAATGCACAAAAGCTTTGAAAGTAAGACTCAGATTTGGTTTGTAAAAAAAGGATAAGGGAAAGAGACCTTCCACTAGTGTGATTAGGAGAAAGAAGCATTCAAAGAAATGGTGAATATAAATCAGATATAATGGCAAAATTAACAGAGCCGTTTAATCTGCTGAGAAGGTGCTATGAAATATGCATGATTAAATTCCTAAAATTGAGGAAATGAATTAACTGCTGAAAATACATTAGTAACCAGATTTTGAAGAAGAAAAATTTTAAATGAATTTGACTGTATTTTAACATATTGGAATGACAGCCTAAGCCTTTCACCAGATTTTAAAAAAAGTACAACTTTAAACTGAAAATGTTAAAAATATTAAAATTCAATATTATATGTGCTAGTGAGGTCCTGGAGGAAACTGCACTTTCCTGCACTGCTGCTGAGAGTCAAGCAAAAAAAAAAATGGCAGTTCTAGAGAGCAAGCTCTGCTGTGGTGCAGAAACAAGGATAAACATAGACTATGGGCTAAATAGGAGAAATGGAGAGTTCTGCTCACATACAACCTGTCAAAACACAACCCAACCAACATCATCTGTAGCGACAAAAGTTTACATTCA
Source organism: Peromyscus maniculatus bairdii (assembly GCF_049852395.1). Classification (NCBI taxonomy): domain Eukaryota; kingdom Metazoa; phylum Chordata; class Mammalia; order Rodentia; family Cricetidae; genus Peromyscus; species Peromyscus maniculatus. The sequence continues at coordinate 88,394,457 of NC_134852.1, forward strand.
TCAGTAAATCAGATAAGGAAAAAGTGCTCTATTTGCCAGTAGTTGCCACAGAACAGAACATATACTATATATTCTTATATATGTATATATATATGTATATATATACATATATATGATGTGCTATGTGAATGTAATGATGAAAATGACAAAAGAGAAAGAAATAAAAAATTTACAAGTGGAAAAATTCCAAATATTTACATAAATAGTTTCTACCAAGTATTTTCATTTGAGTTATGTAAGCTCAAAAGAGAATGTACTATAGCTGCTAGTACACAGCCTGTTCATAAAGCTTTATAGATTCATGTATCTTGGAACCCTAAGGTAACACTAACTAATGAAGCCGGGGCAGAATATGTCATTCTCTTATACAATGTGCAAGACTTTTCAGAATTAGTGTGTAATCGCCACTTCCCTCTGGTGATGTATTGTATACTCTAATAAAGCTTGCCTGAAGATCAGAGGACAGAGACAGCTACTAGATTAGACATAGAGGCCAGAGAGTGGTGGTACACACCCTTAATCCTATCACTCAGGAGGCAGAGATCTGTCTGGATCTCTATGAGTTCAAGGCCCCACTGGAAACAGAGCCATGGCACACACCTTTAATCACAGTACTGGGAAGTACACATGCCTTTAACCCCAGGAAGTGATGGCAGAGCAGAGAAAGGTATATAAGGCACAAAGAAACGGGAACTAAAGCAGCTCAGCTGTGACACTTTTGTGTGAGGACTCAGAGGCTTTCAGTCTGTGGATTCATGGAAACAGAATTAGCTGATGAGTTGGAGAGGTGAGATTGGCTATGGCTTGCTCTGCTTCTCTAATCTTTCAGCTTTCACCCCAATATCTGGCTCTGGGTTTTTTATTATAAGACCATCTAAGATTCAAACAACAATTCCCCAGTAAATATGTCTTTATGGCACAGAAAACAGGTGTATATGTATGAGTGAAGTAACAGGAAGAGGAGGGAAGAGGGGGATTGGGAAGAAGCTCATTTTAAAGACTTAAAATATTGTGGAGACTATGAGGCTAAAGCTTATTGTTCCAGCCAGGAGGCTATAGGTTAACCTGGAAGTTCATGTTGTAATGCTGAGTCTGGAGGCTGGGAACTGGGAACTAAAACAGATTTGTCATGTGGAACCCGGGAAGCAAGACTGATCATTTGAGGCATGTGAGTCTCCACTCCTCCATAAAGTCATGTATGACAATATTCTTTCTTTAAAGCCAACTCATTTTAAATGTTTATTACATCTAACATATTTTATAATAGCATCTAGACAGGTGTTTGAAAAACTAGTTGATTATCATTGTCTGGCCAAATTGGCACACAAAATTAACCATGTATGACAAAGGTGAAGTATGATATATTTTATCAGTAATAATGAGTTCCATTTTCAAGTCATGTGATAATATCTTGGAAGTGCTATTACTGAAGTATGAAGCTGAACAGAATAAAAGATGTTATTTTTCTAACTTCCATACCTGCAATACATAACACTACACAGATAAACACATATATTATGTACATATAGAATGAATTGAAATGACTTAGATTGTCAAAAATAAATTGGATATCTAGGGTGGGGGATGAGAAGTTAGTAGAGTAAGGAAAGGAAAAGGTGACATAAAACATAAGGGATGTTATACAAGGTGTGATTAGGGGACTGTTTGGAATATTTGTTTAACTAGGAAAAGATGTGTTAAATTTGTTTATGCTGCATTTGTTTAAGTATGTAAAGATGTGTTGCATTTGTGTTAAGTAAATAAAATTAACCCGGCTCAGAGAGGCAAAGTTAGCTACTAGTTGACAGGAAGTAGCAGAGAGAAGCATAGTGGGTATTTTAGTTGGGGTGGTATGAAAAGAGAGGGGTATCTGTGGAGGCCAGCTAAGAGAGGAAGTTTGCCAGTTGCTACTCTAACTCTCTGAGCTCACAGGTTGTCACCCTAGCCTTTGAATCTAGAGTTTTATTAGAACCATAGAAATTTAGTTAAATCTACCTTTAGCAGCAGCAACAGGATTCCCCCAGGTTACAGCCTGAGCACCCAGGCCACTAGTAGTTTAAAGCACAGTCACTGTAATGAAGGTACAACAGCAGAGTTGTTGTTGTACCCTCCTGCTTTGGAACTGAGGAACCTAGGCTAAAGAATACAAAATCAAGTGTAGTACAGTAATCCTATGATGCCATGAAATGAAAGGTTTCTTAATAAAACTTGGTAATACACTATGGAGTTTTGACTAAGAAGGGCCTCAATGGGCTCATATTTGAATGTTTGGTCTGCAGTTGGTGAAACAATTTGGGAAGCATTCAGTGGTGTTGCCTTGTTGGAGGACATATATCATTGGGGCGAGCTTGGAGGGTCAAAAGCTCATGCTATTCCCAGGCCTTTGTCTCTCTGTCTGTTTCTGCCTACCTCTGTCTCTCTCTGTGTCTGTCTGTCTCTGCCTACCTCTGTCTCTCTCTGTGTCTGTCTGTCTCTGCCTATCTCTCTCTCTCTCTCTTTGTGTGTGTGCGTGTGTGTGTGTGTGTGTGTGTGTGTGTGTGTGTGTGTGTGTGTATTTGTCCCTCGTGCCTGTTGAACAGATGTAAGCTCTCAGCTAATGCTCCTGTGTCTTGCTTGCCTGCCTGCTGCCGTGTTCTCCACCATGATGATCATGGACTCTCACCCTCTGAATTTGGAATACCCACTGAATGACTTTTTCAATAAGTTGTCATGGTACTTTGTCACAGTGGTAGAAAAGCAGCTAAGAGACACTGATGAATTCCAATGGATTTCACTCCTGTAGATGGGGCCACCACTTGCTTTGCCATCACAGTGTGGCAGAGGCATAACTAAGGCAGAAGAAATTTAAGTGGAATGTAAATAATTGATAACATTCTAGAAAATTCTAATTACTCTGATATACCTACTAAGAAGAATCACAGGGATTCTATAGAAAATATTTAGATATAAGTCAATTTTATAATGTTATTGTACTAATATGAAATATAATATAAATATCTGTATATAGAATTAGTCATATTATTACACAGCAATAACTAACAATAATGTAGCTATTTGAAAATTTTTCCTGTGAAACAGTATAATCAAATGGACTTAACCTTCTGCAATGTATCATAGACATGATTGGTCATTAAGATAAAATATATAAACTTTAAATAATGAAGCTGTATAAAACATCTGAATAGTCATAGACTGATATTATAGTGAAGATGAAGAATCAATATAATAAACTCCTGATTCTTGCCATAATCATGCATTCAGTAAAAAAATTATTCAATGACCATTTTCTATAATATGCTTATGGAATTTATAAACTTAATCATTAAATTTATAAAAATGAATTAAAATACAGGGAAGTTCATTTTGATTCTGAGAAAACAGAGCAGCAAACTGAAATTCTGTGTGTGTGTGGGTGAGGGGCGGCAATGTGGGTACTTATCAGTGCCTCTGACCCCTCAACTCTGCAGAGGTGAAGGTTGAAATACCCTATGTAAAATCGCCCACCATTGAGAAATATTGTTCAGGTATTTGATATTAATGGAAGTATAGATAAATATGTTAAGTATAAGCTAACTATCAAGAGGAAGACACAAGACATAGACACATTCATAGATCATTGGCATTTGTAAGTAGGATAATATAAAAGAGTGGGTGATATTCAATACAGGGACCTAGACAATTAGCTAATTATGTAAAAACAAGTGAAATGGATTTCTAAGCAACTGTAAAAAATCAGTTCCCTGTTGATTGAGTAAGCATTGTGAAGACCTTTTTGTAAAAATAAGTAACACACATTTTACCAAATTTATCATATCTATGAAGCCACCCTGGAAAAATCTCCACAAATATATTCAAAGGGATATTTAAGACAATATTCATTTGGCACAGCTCATAAGAGTAAAAACATGCAAGCAATTTTACTGTTTATTATTAAGGCAATTAAACTTCATATTTTAATTCGGTAGAATACTCTGTGTTTCCTAAAGTGAATTAAGAAAAATCTGAACATGTCTATGAACAAACCCCAAATATAGTATTATGAAGAAAGCAAATGGCAATGCAGACATGGAGTGAAATAGTATTGAATATACCAAGATGCTTGAAACAGTAATACAGAGTGCTTATTCTTAAATATGTAATAAATATCTAGAATGTGAGGGAATGTTTTACCCTTGTAGGAAGGGAAAGGATGTAGAGATGATGCAGGAATTTAATTAAAAATGAACCCAAACTTGTAATGAAAAAAAAAAAAAAAGACTTTGGGGGATATGGCTCAGTGGTAAAGAAATCACTTGGCAAGCAAGCCTGAGAAACTGTGGGATCCCTAGAACCCACATAAAGCCTTGGGGAGTTGGGGCAGCTGGGGAGCTTGTGTTTTATGGTATGCTTAGCTTTGTCTTGGGTCTCTATAGAGATGAAGATTAAATTGTGAGATGTAATCCCATTACTTGGAGGTGGAGACCAGAGTTCCTCTTCAACCTGGCTAGCCAAATGCTAGGCTGGGACTTCACATGGAGCCCCTACTCCTGGTGGAAGAGTTGAGGGAACACTAACTAAAGCAAACCTGACCTCTCTCCTGGGAACATGGTGGGAATATTTAAGGCACAGGGAATGTGGAGAGGTTAATGGGAACTAAAGTGTGATGTGCATCGTGAAAATAGTTTATGAGAGTAGTGAACCCTGTCTAAGAATATATGTACCTTTTCTTCAAGAATAGAATGGGCAACCATTGTATGACAATATGCAAGTGAATGATATGGTTACAGTTGGCTTTAAGAATATGAAACTGGGCCCCAACAATTCCAAACACCAATGCAATGTCAATCTTCTCATTGAATTCCCAAAGATGTATCAGTTAGTTTTGACAAACCAATACACTTTAGCATACTACTGCTTCACAGGCTCAACTTTTCCATTTGGAAAGTAGGAATCACACATCTTTCCATGCCAGGTTGAGATAAGTAGAAACACCTCATATGAGGTATGGGTGGTTGGACTGACCACCGTCTCCCATAGGCTCATGGGAAGTTGGACTGAACAGCGTCTCCCATAGGCTCATGTTGTAGTTGTAGGCTCTGGTGAGGAAGGTTATGCTGGAGGAAGTACATCCCTGGGGATGAACTTTGAGAGCTTATAGCCTCCCATCACTTCCAGTTTGCTCTTTCTGACTTCTAGTGTGCCAGTGAAATATGTCCTTTCCCAGACACTTGGTGATATGCCTCCCTTACCATTACAGATTTGCTGTCCTGAACTATAAGCCCAAATAAACTCCAATATTATAAAATAAAAAGAGTTATACACTATCTCAATATATAAGGTGAAAAGTGATCAAGAAAGACACCCCAAATCCAACCTTGGACCTCCATGTGCATGTACACCCAAACACACCTATTCCCCAACACTTGCAAACATCAAACAATTATACCATGCACCCACTAAAACCTTTTATACATATATGGCTATTTTCATATTTTTAAAATGTTTGATCATAAAAATAAATGTTTCCTTTTTTCTGTATTTTATATTTGGAAATATAATTAGAGTACAATAATGTAAGGCATTGGTTGATTATGCCTTCCCCATTAATTAGATATCTCTCTCTGATGCTTAGAGATAAAATTAGACCTAAAAACACAAAAGAGAGTTTGAAAATCCTATAATGTCTTTTAAGAACTCCTATGGATGTATCATCTCTCTGTGGGAAATGGATGTTCCTTTGGTTTTATTAGCAGATGTTACACATCTCCAGGGGAACTAATCTAAAATATGAATTTTCTCCTTTTGACTTTGAAGAGAGTCCTCCCAAAATCCTATTCATTTTGTTTATAATTTTTAAACAAGGATGGCAAAATTTAAATTCTATGTTTTAGATAGCTACACAGCTACACTGTTTTTCCGGTTTATTAATGAGTTCCTCTTAGATTTTTCTCCCCTTCTTCATTCTTTTCTTCTTTTTCTTACCTCAACACATTCATCTCTGTTCTCATTTGCTTTAATGCCCTTTCACTAGCCTTATCTTTATCTCCCAAACCAAAATAATGATGCCCATTATTCTTATCTGAGTCTTTTCCCACTTTCCTATTTCTAGAATGGATTCAGTGGAACCCATGGATCATTGATCTATGTTTACGTTTACATGGCCACACTGGATCTTTATTAATCTGTTCATTTGTCTTGTTCAGGGAAATGGGATTAAGACTGTGTTGTCTCAAAAAACACAAATGAACTCTTTTAGAGTTTGAGGCAAATACGTAGTGGATATGTTTTAAATTTTTTTTTTTAAATTCAACTGAAAGTCACTTCTGTAACTTTCTGTACTGAATTGAAAGCAAGAGAAAATATGAAAATACAGAGCATTACTTATGTTGCTTTCCACACAGTCTGTCTTAGTAAGTTGTTAGCCCTTAAGTAGATGCAGACAAAAGATGGAACTTGATGTATCATATTTTCCCTGGGATGGAGCCACATCTGTCTACCATATCCTCATCACTCTATTTTATAACTTATTTTTCTTTATATTACTGACCAACTCAGATCGACAAATTACAAATAACTCAATAGTATTTAGAAACATGAGGTGATTGGTTGATTAGACCAAATCCATAACTTTTACTCTATTTCCAGAGGACACAAGTCAAATTCTAGTTGATATTGACACAAGAGTGAATGGTTTCCAGAAACTCAGAAGTTTCTGAAAAAAAAAAAAAAAAAACAAGTACTTTTGAGTCTGTTGAGTAAACAGAACATTTATATAGGTGATAAGAATAAAAGTCACCATAGCTATCTCAGACAACTGTACAGAGTTACCATTAAATGCTGAGTTGCTGAGATCCCTCAGAATTTAAAAGCATTTGCTACCAAGTCTGACAACCTGAGTTCAAATTCCAAGAACCACATAGTGGAAGGAGGGACCTGGCAACTGTATTCTGTCCTCTGACTCCACACAGACACTGTGGCCCATGCATGCCATATGCCTATCCCAACCCTACCCCACATAAACTGACATAGGGTCTATCCACCTCACTAATGTATGTATATTTGACAAAAATAAAATGACTTCCTCAAAGAGATAGCTACACACTCATATACCTTGCAGCATATCATACTGAGATATGCTAACAACATGTGTCCATTGACTGATTAAGGAATTAAGGTATAAAAATGTGGCATAAATGTATATATAATATTCCATATATAGGCAAAGGTATATTACCTAATTACTGAAAAGAAGAAAAACTTACAGTTTGTTGTAGCATGGATGAACATAGAGAATCGTATGCTAAATGAGAAAAAACCCCACAAAATCAATTGCTGTATGACTTTACTGATACTAGGAACCTGAAATGTTAAACTCATGGAAAAAATAGAAGGGTAGCTGCCAGATGGATGGTAGAGGAAATTCAAATATGGAAGAAATGCAAAAAACATACTCAGTGTGAAGATGAGTGAATTAGAGATGTAAAATGCATAGTACCTACAGTTAGCAAGATTATATTGTACATTGAAATTCGGTAAAAAAAAAAAAAAGATTTCTCTATTCTTACCACCACACAGACACTCCCACAAACAGCAAACATGAGAGATGACCGATGTGTACATGAACTTGATGTAGTTCATTTTCCAGCAGATACAGATGTCAATTCATGTTGTATTCCTTAGATGTGCATATTTTTTATTTATCTATAAAGCCTCAATAAAGCTAGAGAGAGAGTCCTTATCTGTTGTGAGTACTATAAATCCTCTTAGGGCTTCGATGCTTTCTCTCTTTCTGGGAAGCAAAGAAAAAAAACAGTGGATTCCACACTATAGTTCTACTACCAATGGAACTCCTCAATACTGGTCAGTGTCATAGTGGCCTCTCCCCATGGAGACTGAGATGGTCTTGATTCCGCTCCTGTGGAGAGAACAGTGAAGGGCATGGAACAGCCATTGCTCCTCAAATGGATCTGAAGGCTGTTTTACAGTGTAATGTTTGGAAAGCCTGGATATGTGAATAAATCATCAATTGCCCCATTTCTCCTGATAAAACACTAAAGAAATCTCTTGAGATGTGTTAGCAGGACCGTATTTGTAGTCATATGATGTTACCATTTTCTATTACAAATCACAAATTCAATTCTCAACTTCAATTATCCTGGAGAAGCCAACCAATAAGCTTAGCAGGGTTTGAAAAGCAGAACAAGTTGCACTCGGGCTTAGAAACACATATGTAGATACAATACCATTACCATAAGCCTCAGTAAAATGCAAAATTTATAATTTCAAGCCCAGGACCTGGAAGGAGGGAAGCCATTCACTCCTGGTGTTGTGTGTTCTCTGTAAAAGCATTCCAAATGATAGCAATGCTTGAAATGTGACACAGTAGAACTCCCTGGTAAAAAGGAAACTCAAATCGACTCACAGCACCAAATGAACCAGGCACAGTGGCTCCTATATGTTATCAAGGGCAAAGCATGATGATCAGAAGTTCAAGACTATCTTCAGGTACATAGTGAGTTTGAAACTACCCTAGCCTGCAAGAGACCTTGTCTCAAACCACTAAAGGAGGGGGAAATTTTCTATCCAAATGGTATTCTACAAGGTAATAGGTCTTTATAGTTATTTACTGTAGCTAGGGTTTTCCTGCTTTGCCCACAGTCAGGACAAATCTTTGTCACCCGCCAGTCCCACAGCCGCTCAGACCCAACCAAGTAAACACAGAGACTTATATTGCTTACAAACTGTATGGCCATGGCAGGCTTCTTGCTAACTGTTCTTTTATCTTAAATTAACCATTTCCATAAATCTATACCTTGCCACGAGGCTGGTGTCTTTCCGGCGTCTTCACATGCTGCTGGTCATGGTGGCCTCAGCCTTCCGCTTCCCAGAATTCTCCTCTCTCCTTGTCCCACCTACTTCCTGCCTGGCCACTGGCCAATCAGTGTTTTATTTATTGACCAATCAGAGCAATTTGACATACAGACCATCCCACAGCACTTCCCCTTTTTTTTTTTTTAAAAGGAAGGTTTTAACTTTTACACATCTCCAAAGTCAGCTTGGTATATTGGGGAATTTGGGCGTAGCTTCTCTTACTTCTTCCTGCTGGAGGGGGGCGCTGTATCTTATGGGGACACAAAGAAAATTTTAGGATCATGGAGTAGTCCATGAGACCGTATCGTCTGAGCCAGTTGCCTTGAAACAATTCTGGATGTTGGATCATCTGGGCCATGGTGTCATCGGAGACCTTTCAGGTGGTCTTGGCTGGTCAAACCTGATGTATCTTAATCTGGAACAAATCCATAGCCTCTGGCTTTCTGTGGAAACAAAAGCAGAGCCTTCTTTCCAAAGCAACATACCCTTACATCCAAATTTTGAAGTTAAGGTACCTTTAAAACACACATTTTGGCATAACTCAACAGCTTTTGCAATCAAATGTTTCTCTTCAGTTACGAATATCAAAGAGAACATAATCCAGATTCTCTGTGTGGTAGCCATCTTTATGTGGCTTATGTTTTATATTACCTTGAGCCTATTGATTTAAACTGCAGCCTTCTAAGCCTGAAACGGCGCTGTGGCTGCTGGCTCCACCCACTTCAGCTTCCCAACATGGCAGTGGTACGTTTTCCGCCAGCTCTGGGAGCCATCGTGGGTCTATGCTTTTATCCAAGCAGCGTGTAGCCCAGAAACCTCTTTTTTTGTACTAGCAAAGGCTAAATCCACCATGCAGCTTAATGTGCCACTTGCAGAGGCCTCATTCCCGCCATACTGCAGATCGAGCTTGCATGCTAGGAACCCGCCAGTAGCTCAAACCGGCAGGCTGCCGCTCATTTGAGAGAGACAATTAGGAAGCTGTTTTTAGTTCCGTTTTAGAATCTTTTCTCAGGTTTTAGGTGGAAACTCTTGCCAACACGTTGGGTGCCATTTGTAGCTAGAGTTTTCCTGCTTTGCCCACAGTCAGGACAAATCTTTGTCACCCGCCAGTCCCACAGCCGCTCAGACCTAACCAAGTAAACACAGAGACTTATATTGCTTGCAAACTGTATGGCCGTGGCAGGCTTCTTGCTAACTGTTCTTTTATCTTAAATTAACCATTTCCATAAATCTATACCATGCCACGTGGCTGGTGGCTTACCGGCGTCTTCACAGGCTGCTGGTCATGGTGGCGGCTGCAGTGTCTCTCCGCCTCAGCCTTCCGCTTCCCAGAATTCTCCTCTCTCCTTGTCCCACCTACTTCCTGCCTGGCCACTGGCCAATCAGTGTTTTATTTATTGACCAATCAGAGCAATTTGACATACAGACCATCCCACAGCAATTTACAATGTCATTAACGTATCTGAGATTCCAAATATTCATAATGAAATTTCTCTTTATTTTGTTTTCTTAGTCTTCCCCATATTAATTCTCTCACAAAGTGTGTGAGTGTCTATGTGTGGTGTGTTTCAGAATGACAATAGGTAATAAATGGAGAAGGTATCAACACAAGCTATATGCATGCAGGGAATTGTCATAACAAAGCCAATTACTTTGTACATTTAACATATTAATTAAAATTATATCTCTTATAAATTATCATTGAGTTTTCAGACTTTTGTGTGCTTTTTGTGTTTTCATATTGTATTTGCACTTGTTAATGAGTACTTGTGTGCATGTGTGTGCACATGTGTACAAAGACCAGAGGTTGATATCAGATGTCATTCCTTATTCACTATTTGGTGTGTGTGTGTGTGTGTGTGTGTGTGTGTGTGTGTGTGTGCGTGTGTGTGTGTGTGTGTGTGTGTTTGTGTGTGTGTGTACGCACACACGTGGGGGGGCATGTGGGAGAGAGAGAGAGAGAATCTTATGGAATCTGATGTTCATGCACTTTGCTCAGCTAGCAGCTCATAAGTTTTAGGGAACCTGCCTTCTCCACCTCTCACAAATCTTGTCTACAGGTGTCAATCGCCTTGCCTTGCATTCTGATTTCCTGAACTCAGGTCCTCATGCTTTCTTGTCATCCACTGACTGGACTATCTCCCCATTCACAGAATATTTATTTGCTGAGCTCACTCTGTAATATAATGATTCTGAGTAAGTAGATTTCATGTTATGGAGGACAAAACCCTGTACATAATACTTGCACTTCAAGATATTTATCTGAAAAGGGTCATTTAGAAGATACCCTTCTGAAATATGTGATTTTCATGCATTTTTACATTCAGATTGAAAAAATACAAAATATAATTATTATAATTAAATGTAATAGTATTTATCTTTTAGAATTTGAGCACCAATAACAATTAACTGCAAAGTAAAAGATGATATTAAAATAGCACATTAGTCTTACATAGGTGATAAGTTGGTATAAACACTTCTAATATCACAGTTTAGTCAGCATGTACTAAGAAAACAATAGAAAGACATGGATGGAAAGGGTGGATGGGACTAGAAACTAGCAAAATTTACTAGTAAGATAAAAAACAGTTGATATAATTTACTGTTGTTATATTGATACATTTTATTTAGACCTCTGATTTCATTCATGCTTCTCATGTGGCTCAATTTCAAGATGAAAGTATTATAATAGCATGAAAATATCCATCGTAATGTTTAGTCATTCACTAATTAAATCATTTTTCACATGTTTTTTTTTCTGATTAGCACTCACTAGCTTAGGTCTACAAGATAGAACTTTCTCATTCAAAGGCATATAATCAAATACATTAAATAAATTATGCATAATCTAAGTTATTGGAAGAGGGCATATTGCAAAATTGTATCAGACAATTCTACAAATATGTAAACAGCATATTCCATATACATGATCAATATTAGGTGCTACAGTATGAGTAAAGATTTGGAAAAGTCTTCAACCATTTGTTAATCTATGTAGCCTCACATAACTCAAAATCAGTGGGAGATTGGTATAGGTGTGGGCTAGAGAGTGCAGCTACAGACTTCCTCCCTCCCACAGTCATTGTGCGAGTCCTTTTTGAGCTGCTGGCTTTCTTCTTGAACTACTGTTCAATGGTTTTCTGAACAATGGTTCTCTGAAGGCAGTAGCTTTCAGGTAGTTGAGTGTCTGATTTTTTTCCCCCAGCACTATCTAGTATGGAACTGGGCTCGGATTTCATACTTGTAATGACAGGGATAAGAGAGCCTGGGTAAAGCATTATGTGTGATTCAAGAGTAAAGCATTGGTATAATTTAAGAATAGAAAAAGATGCAAGCAATTGGATTATTAGATCTGGGACAGAAGAATCCTCTCTGTCTTTCTGCCTCTTCCTCCCTCCATCTCCCCCTCTCCTCCTCCTCCTCCTCCTCCTCCTCCTCCTCCTCCTTCTCTCTCTCTCTCTCTCTCTCTCTCTCTCTCTCTCTCTCTCTCTCTCTCTCTCTCTCTCTCCAGTTTAGAAGATCTGTAATCCTAATCCGACAACTGATGGAAGTTACACCTTGAAAATTGAAATTGAATACAGAATTATGAATTACATGTGGTTCCAACAGTGAAGTTAGCATTGGTTACTGTATTTCAGGAAACTTTCCTTCCCCAGAAGTTATTCCATTTGGAGACTGATAATTCTTAGTTGTAGTAAGTCATGTTATACACTGTAGGGTATTCAGTAGCACCACAGACCACTTCAGCTCTAGTGGTGATATCCAAACTGACTCCAAGTATGCCCAAATGTCCTTGATTGAATGGTCATCCCAAACTAGAAGTTACTGTTAGATTTAAACTGAGTTCCAGTATTCCTAACTTTAGCATGCTACAAGAAGTCAGCTGAGCATGAAACTTTGAAATGGACTCATTAATGTTGATGGTTTGGTAGATGAACCTGAAATTGCATCTCATTTTAGGAAAACTGAATATTCTTATTTTGGAAAATGGTGTGCCCTAATTTACAATATGCTAAAGATAAATAATTATATTTTCTACATCTTCACTCAAAGATAGGAATATACTCTAACTTAGGAGAATCTAAGTGTGTCTCCATTCTGAGAGGAGATCTTTGGGAAGAAATAAGAGCAGAGACTGAAGAGGCAAGCATGAGGCCTGCATGGGTCTACACCAGGTCCTCTGAATGTATATTAAACTTTTAGCTTGGTGTTTTTGTGGGATTCCTAACAATGAGAGCACATATATTTCTGACTCTTTTGCCTGCTCTTGGGACACTTTTCCTCCTATTGGGTTGCCTTGTCCAACCTGGATATAAGGGCTTTTACCTTGTCATATTGTATCTTGTTTTGTCCTGTTTGACAGGACGCCTACTCTTTTCTGAAGAGCAAATGGAGGGGGAGTGGATCTAGGGGAGAGGAGAGTTAAGGGGAGGCTGGGAACAGTGGAGGGAAGGGGAATTGTGGTATGGATGTATTGTATAGAGAAGAAACTGTCTTTAGATTAGATAGATAGATAGATAGATAGATAGATAGATAGATAGATAGATAGATAGATAGATAGATAGGTAGGTAGGTAGATAGATAGATAGATAGATAGATAGATAGATAGATAGTGAGATTATGCAAGCAATGTGCTGGGCATGCGCCTGGATTATTAAGCATTTAATAAATTGTTTGTATTCTATTGACTCCCCTCCCCAAAGTTCATGGTTTCTGTATCCCAAGTTTCCAGAAGTGACCCAGTCATAGTTTTGTGAGGTTTGTGATTTGACTACAATTTAATTATGTAGGCTGCTCAGGTATTTTTCAAATGAAACTGCTTTATACCTAATCTATGTTAAGTTTGCTTTCTAGTGCTATAATCAAAGGATCTCAGCTAACAGAATGTAAGACGTAGTGACCATGTCATTAAGGAAACAAGAACTTTGATTTTCAAATCCAAATTACACCCACAAATGTATAGATATAAATTCAGAGAAGTCGGACCTTACATTTTTAAATTTTGATTTTTGATACAGTGCCTTAAGTAACCAAGGCTGGTCCATGTAGCCACTGATGACCTTGAATTCTTGATTTACTTTCCTCAAAACTGCTGAGATTACAAACATGGATTATTATACCCAATTGGGTCCTCACCTACGTCCAAAGTAACTCTACTTTATTGGTCTTATATAATTCCCTGGTTTTGATTAAAGAATTGTCCCAATACTATAATATATAATATTATAAAATATAAAGGAACAAAGAAGGTATGGCAGAAAAACTCCATAGGGTGATGAGAGTTTAAATCAAGGTACTTGCCATGGAGAAAAAATACTGGGACAGAAATAAAGTATAATTTTTATGTAACATCACTCTAAGAGTGAATGACCCATGCTGGAGCAGAGTATGTGCTAGGATGTATAAGTACACATGTCTATAATAGTCTACAGAGCCCTTTAAAGGTTGGGGATGGTGGGTGGACTACTATATTCACTTTTGGGCATCTCATGGCTTCTATATACTGGAAAAACAATCTGAATCCAGAAAACACCCAGAACCCAAAGGAAAAATGGCAGAAAACCAATCATGTTGTCTTCTTGAACCAGGTTGAATTTGAATGTAAGGCCTGAGAGGCTAACACGCTGTAGTTTAGCTGCATAAGTAGGCAGGGAGGCAGTGTAATTAGGCTCTGCAAGGTTAAGAATTGCAACGTTGGTATGAAAATGTCAATATTACATTCAGGTAGAAACAAAGCATGACTTGAGAGACTAAGAAGAAGGAAAAAGGAAGAAAGAGGAGAGGGGGTAGCAAACACAAACCACAAGGAGAAAAAGTGGAAGCGGGGATAAGAAAGACAAGGATGCCCTCCCTGAACCAGTTGGATACACCACAGAGTCCTCTCTTCTCAGAGTGAACATGTCTTTCTTGCATGGAATGTCTGGTCTTTCATTTCCACCCTGCTTGCCCACTCTCACCCATTCTCCAGCTCCTTGAAGAATCAAACTGGCTACCTCCTTACTTTTCCTGAGGCACTGGCAGTAAACCAAGGGTTCTGTTTCCTTGAAGCCAGACAGTTATGTCTAATGGTGGGGATCAGTGGCCTCTGAGTTCTCCAGAAGATTTTGAATAGGAGGCACACTGGTCAGGCAAATCTTAATCCCCTTACCTTTTTAGCTATTATCCTCTATACACCTAGTTTACTCCAGTGGGATAAAATATGATTCTGTAAACAATACCAGGAGTATAACTACATTCCCAAATGGTGTGGCAGGAAAAAAAGAGGTTTTATTAGGTTAGTTGTTTTCTGCTTTATATTTTTTCCATTTGTACATTTCTACTTAATTATAAACAAACAATAATATTTGAAATAAGATAGGTGGAAATGGTTAGTCTAGAGGGGACTCTATATTATTTTATAACACAAAACTTACCTTAATTTGTGTAAATAGACAGGAAGTCACTGTTGTTTGGCTGGGAAAGGTTAAGAATTGATATGAAATATGATTTGGTTTGAAAATGTCATAAAGTTTTCCAAGAAAGTTACAGAAGAGCTGGAGGTCAAGTTTGAATTTAGAAGAGAGATTAAAACATTTGCAACAAAATTTGGATTCTCTTTTATGCCAAGCCTGGTTTGCTGAATTGCTCAGCTTCATGGATAAAGAGGACCCTTTCCTGAATGTTTAGGTAAAAAGGACACCAAAGCCAAGGAGGCAGGATTTCCTGTCAGTAAGGCTTTGATCATCAGCTTCATAACTGGTTCCTGTCTGATTCTCCATGGACATTTTTTACCTTTGTATTCACACTCCAACTTTACATAAATACAAGAAGATTTGTCTGTCTCATTGAGAGAGCATAAGGTTTATTTTAAATTGAATGTTTAGTGGAAAAAACATGCACACAAACTCAATCAGGGATTTGATTCCTTCAAACATCAACATGACTACTGCAGAGATCACTAGAGATTGTTTGCCTTGCACTTTGCAAGGATAGAAATGGCCAAAGGTGATTATCCCATCAAAAATATTCACAACATAATTCTATTTTATACTTTTATGATGAATGAAGCATCCTAGAAATAACCATGATAAATGGTCTTAAGTCTGTGCCTGTCACAAAACTCAGACTGTTTTCAATGTAAGCCTTAGCACATGAGTAAGAATCTACTCAATGGTTTTTACATTCAGTATTCTTTGTTAATACTCTTTGAGGATTTCCAATTGTATTTGAGCCTCTTTACCATGTGCATTGAAGATATGATCCTGTGTAAATCAGTGATGATAGCATGGTTTGAACTCTGGCATAATATGTTTGAAATTGCATTTATATCCTGGGTTTGTTCTCTAAACAATTTTTTGTTACTTTGATTTCATTTGATAACACAAGAGGCAATGTACAACAGATAAACCAAGTAAGGGAAGAAATGATAACATGACAATGTAACATAGTCAGACTACATTTAATCTCTACATATAGAATAGATGGAGTTAGCTGAAATGCTCTCCATCATTCTGAATGGCAGGATGATAGAGCCCAAGACAGTCCTAACCAAATTAAGAAACCCAAGAATTCAAGTTGATAATGACTCATTTCATCTCTTGCCTCTATCCCCATTTCTATAATTTGATATACCAATACTATTCTACATTGGTATGGATTGAGCCTACAAATTTGAAACATAGTTAAACCTGAAAGAAGCTTATCTGTCACCCTGTTTCATGGGGATACTTCTATTTGTAGTTATATTCTAACCCATAGTGGGAGATAATGACTAACATCTACTGTGTGGTCCCTTAGTCATTTGCTCTAAATCACATACAATGAGAAGGGAATACATGCTCATGAAAGAAAACTATCAGTTGACCTAAACCCTAAGCCATGCCTCATTAATACTATATGGACTAGCCCCGGCATAGCTAGAAGAAGGAGATACCCTCTTCCTTAGAATAGCCAGAAGTAGAAAGAAAAAATGGAGAATTCTGAACACTGTGAGGAAAAAAATATGAATTTGGTGGTATTCTAGTTACCAGCATATTACTGAGAAAGAAAATATATGAGCCTCCTCTTCTCTGCTTGCCGTAACTACTTAGGTTGTTAGCCTTCCTCCACTCTGGCCAATTACTCTAAGTATATTATTTTATAACCTTGCCTGAAACCTCAGAATCCTCAACACAACATGTCAGAAAGTTACTGCTAACAGACAGATGTCACTTTATGAACACCACTTTGCCAACTCTTTATATGAGCAATGGTCCGAGGAGAGAAGGCACAGATAGAAGGCACAGATCCTTAAAATAAGCTTATTGGTCCATCACATGGCTAAGAGGTGACACTTTGGCAGCTTTAAAGAGGTGGTAGTTTCTTCCTGTGGCATGACTGAGCAAGGCATAGGTTTCATCCATGCTTGGATGATGAATGCTTTATTGTAGAATAAGATGGTTATCTCAAATGAAGCATTTTATTTACTGGGATGATTAAATTTATGAGCTCTAAATTGAAAAATGGAATCCTGTCCATTGTATTCTCACTGTATAAGCCAAGGTCATCTTCATTTTATACATCAAGGTACCAGCTTTTGTCTAGATTTCCCCAACTACTGGAGTAATCAAGCCCATTTACAGTTTTTCTCTTCCTTGATTAGCACACATTTGTATGTGGCTTTCCTTCTTCTTCCTCCAAAGGGAAAAAGTACAGGGATCATGTTAATTTACATATATTTACAAAATATGCTTCTCAATTGTATTCTCCATTAACCCCTGGGAATTCTGTTTTCATATCATAACATTTAGTATTATACAGTCCTGAATCACTTTTTCCTGATTCTGATAGACTCAATAAGTCAATAAACTCTGTCCTGTATTGACTTTCAAAAGAAGCAGCCTGTTTCTTTTATTGAAATCTAAACAGTAGATGAATAGTCAAGGGAAGCAAATTTGGATCAGATAAACTAAGATCTGTCTAACTTTGTGTGACCTTCATTGCATCTCAAAACTTCTCTCAGATACAGGGGTGATGCTTGTGAAGTCATACTGGAAGTGTGTATTAATAATGCTTGAAGACTGCGAAGATGGTGAAATGATGAATAATGTGCTTAGCTGTTCCATTAGTTAGCACTTAGTGTATATTAGCTATTGTCATTATCCCTTTTTTACAACTCCAGTGACATTAAATTACCACATGGAGAACATGGTGACATATAAATGGCATCATGTCCCTAATGATCTTATGCCCAGGAGACTTGAACTTACCTTGAAGACATAATCAACTACTGTTAGTTACATACCATCAATAGCGGAAACTTCTTGTTGGTGAGACATCTACTTTGCATATAATTACTTAAAAGGGCATTTTCACTGTGGCTGCAATTTCAGCTGACTTCCACCCATTTCCAAGTCACTCAGTGTCACTCACTACCTGCTCTTCAGGGAACTAGTTAGCCCAGTCTTTTCTTGTCAGCCTGGCATAGCATGATCAGAAAAAGAAATCACACTTTGACTATCAATTATCCAAATTTGATTATTAGGCATTGAAAAGAATGTTGTGCTAACTCTGTACAAAGCAAGCTATATAGATAAAGCCTACCAACATGGTACCTTGTATTCTCTAGAGAGGAGGATAAAGGATCGTTGGGCCTCATGAGAACTTAGTGTGTTATGGTAAAAAGATCCTTCTTTAACTGTAGAGGAAACTTATTTTTTCCCAGGTCTTTCCTTCAGTAACTTGGTATAAATATCTAAATTTGTTTCTCCATTGAAAAGTAGAATTATGAAATCTGCCTAGCTCCTAATGTTAATGCTCTGAAAAGTTCTGCAATGGGCCATGGATATTTGCATATCATTTTCTAAAAAAATATTGCTTCAATTTCAAAGTGAGCAAAACATGAGCAGTAATAGAGAATTATAAATATCTCATCTACCCTAGATTTAAAAAAAAAAAAGAAAAATTTCAAGTGAGTATGGAGGGGGACAGATTGAGAATTATTTTGTGTTGATTATAGTCACAATTGACTGAGCAGAGAACAGAAAAATCATACTTTGAGGCAATTCATTTGTAATACTTGAGTGGGGATGTGAAAAAAAATGAGTGAGAGTCAACTTGGGTCTCTGCATGGTGTTGGTAGTTTTGACAGGTAAATGAGAGGCCTCTAGAAGCTGTTCTTGGAAGGTGTCTGCTACTCATTTCTCATCACCTCAAAGGCTCTGGCAATAAGAGCAATTATGTCTTCCCCCATAGAGTGCTTTTAACAAGAACGATAAAACTACTCCCATGATCCATGGCTCTTAAGCTATAGAGAGAGCCTTTACTTTATTTTCTAGTAGGAACCTCATTTGCAACCACACCAATAAGCATCTTCAATTTTCCTGTTTCATTATTGTCCCTCCCTTTGAGCAGGTAGAAAGTGCTACTGACTTTGTGTGGGATCCTTCTCCCTTACATTTTGTCGAGTTGATCCGCAGTCCTCTTGCATCCTTTAGTTCAAATGTTATTTCCTCGGGAAAACATCTGTTGAGGTTCCAGACTATATCAGATTATTGTTTTAAAATATCGATAGCTACTGGCCAGTGCTTTCATATAGCCCAAGTGAAGGAAGCTGTGGAATTCTTTCAGGCTCCCGGGACCTAGCTGCCACATTCGGCTGCAAGGTTCATGACAGCAGAAGCAGTTTTCCCTGACATGCAAGAATGACTGTAGATTCTGCAGAATAATTGTTGAATGCAGAAATGAACTCACGAGGAAATAAGTTAATAACGTACAATTTAAAATTTCTCCTAATAGTCATTCAAATTCTATGTAGAAAATTGAAAAAAAATGAATAAATATGACAAAGTACTTCATTTCCATCACATGGGAATAATGATTCATTATCTTTTCACATACTCATAATTTATTAATACATTAATAAAGTATTTTATTTCAAATATTATAATCCACTACAGTAATATACATACTTGCAGTACATAATTATGTATATTTAAATCTCCCTCTATATGTAATTTTGGATTACTGGGCATATGTTGCTCATAAGATCATTATTATATATTATTTAACTTTTAATAAAATAATAAAAATGTATTTTTAATAAACATGTATGTCTGAAGAGAGGGCTGGGTAGAGAAGAGTACATACTGCTCTTTTCCTTTCTTGAAAATAGGTTTTGTTCATACAGTATATTCTGATTACAATTCCCCCTCCCCATATTCCTTCCATTCTTCCCCTCCCACATCCCTTCCCATCCAGATCCACAGCCTTTCTGTTTCTCTTTAGAAAAACAAACAGATATCTATGGAATAATAATAAAATAAGATAAAGTAAAATAGGATAAAACAAAAGTAAACAAAACAGAATGACAAAAACAAAGAAAAGAAAAGGAGCCAAAGAAAAAGCATAAGAAATATGTGTAGATGTGGAGACACGCAAGTTCACAACACAAAACCAGAAGCCATAATATATAGACAAAAGGTTTGTAAGGTAAAAACAAGCAAACAAAAACAAAACAAAACAAAAAGCCCTGATATAACATTAGGAGACAAAGAACTTCCAAAGGAACCATGGATTTTATTCTATGTTGTCCACCTACTGCTGGTCATGGGGTCTACCTTAAGAGTGATTTGATTCCCCAGTGAGACTTCCTTGGAGAAAACTGATTTTTCATTTGCAAGTAGTTATCAACTGGAGACAGCTTTTGGGTTAGGGTTGGAGGTCTGCTTCTCCTCTCAGTTCTAGAACACAATCTGGTACAGACCCATGTGGGCCTATGCATGCTGTCTTAGTCTTTATTAGTTCATATGTGCATCAATCTTGCCGTGTTTAGAAGGTCTTGTTTCCTTGGTGTCATCCATCCATTCTGGCTCTTACAATCTTTTGCCTTCTCTTCTGCAGGGTTCCCTGAGCTTTGAAAGGAGGGATTTAATGAAAACAACAACAACAAAACAATTTGTACTGAGTGTTCCAAAGTCTCTCTCTGCAGTATGTCTGTTTGTGGGTGTCTGTATTTGTACTTGTCTGCTGCAGGAGAAAGCTTCTCTGATGATGGCTCAGCAAGGCACTGATCTTTGAGTACTGCAGAATGTCTTTATGGGTCATTTTATTGCTATGTTCCTTTAGTAGTGCAGTGGTATTTGATTTCCCCCTAGGTCCCTGAAGTATATAGTCTCAGGTTCTTGGGCACCTCAGCTGTGTCTTGTATGGGTTCCAGCTCACAGTATAGGCCTTGTCAAAGCAGATATTGGGCGGTTACTTTCACCAGCTTTGTGCTACTGTTGCACCAGTATATCTTTAAGGTAGGTCACTATTATAGACCAAAGGGTTTGTGGCGGGGTTGGTGTTTGCCTTTCCCTTTTGGTAGTGGGCAGAGTACTTTTCTGGTGCCATGAACACTAGTCCATGGGGAGTAATGTTCTGGACTGGCACCAGCTCAACTTCTCAGTGTTCAATCAGTATTATCTTCCCAATAGGGCTTTACACACACACACACACACACACACACACACACACACACACACACACACACACACACACACACAAGCTTCTACTGTTTTAGGTTTCTGTAAACCCCTCAAATAGCCCCTTAGTTTTAGCTGTCCCTCCATGTATTACTTTCTGCACCTCCTTCTCTCCCACTCCCCGTTTGAACCTCCCATTCCAGTGCTACCACACCATCTCTCCATTACTATCTATTTTTCCCCTTCCTAGGGAGATCCATCCTTCTCTCCTAGCCCCTAACTCTATATCTAACTTCTGGGGCTTTGCGGATTGTAGCTTGATTATCAATGATTTAATAACTAACAACTAAATGACTACACATCTACATATAAGTGAGTACATACTGTTTTGTCTTTCTGGGTCTAGGTTACCTTACTCAGGATGATTCCTTTCTAGCCCCACCCATCTATACTCAAATTTCATGATTTCATTTTTTTAATGACTAAGTAATATCCCATTGTGTAAATGTTCCACTTTTCCTTATCCATTCATCTGTAGATAGATCTCTAGGTTGTTTCCAATTTCTGGCTATTATGAATAGAGCAACAGTGACATGATAGATCAAATATCTCTATAGTAGGATGAAGTGTTCTTTGGATATATGGCTAAGAGTGGTATAGCTTGATCTTTAGGTAGATAAATTCCCAGCTTTCTGAGAAACTGCCACATTGATTTCCATAGTGGTTGTACAAGTTTACACACCCACCAGCTATGGATGTGTGTTCTCTTTACTCCACATCCTTGTCAACATGAACTGCCATTTTTTTGTTATCTTGACAATTCTGATTGATATAAGATACAATTTCAAAGTAGTTCTGATTTTCATTTCCCTGTTGAGTAAGAATGAACATTTCTTTAAGTGTTTCTCAGCCATTTGAGTTTCAAGATGAGGTTTCTCTGTGTAGCACTGACTGCTGTGTAGCCCACAGCTGGCCTCAAACTCACAGAGATATGCCTACCTCTGCCTCCAAAGTGCTGGATATACCATGTTTTTTTTAATGGAATATTTGTTTTTTTGATATCCTGTTTTTTTAGTTTTTTATATATTCTGGATATTAACCTTCTATTGGATATGTAATTGGTAAAAATCTTTCCTATTGTGTAGCCTGGTGCATTGTTCAAATGATGGTATCTTTTACCATACAGAAGCTTTTCAGTTTTATGAGATCTTGGAGAGGATGTAAGCTCAGTTCCCAGACCTACAGAAGATGGTTCACAACTACCTGTAAATCTAGCTCCAGGGAATTCATCCCCTTTGGCCTTTGAGGGCATACAAATACAACTGCATTCTCCCCCTACACAGACACACAGACATAGAAAACTAAACATAATCAAAAGAAATCTTTAAGAAAAAAATTCAAATCATTGTTTTTCTAAAATCCTTTATTTATTTTAAGTTTTCTATTTCATTATTTTATTAGTGTATATTTGTTATAAATAATAGTTTTTAGTGTACATTGTATATATTTATATATAACTTTGTCTTTTTTTGTAATTTTTAAAATGAACGTACAATTATGTCATTTCTCTCTCCTCTCTACAGCCCCTCCCATATCTCTTCTCCATTGGTCCCACTCAAATTAATGGATTCTTTTTCTTTGATTATTATTGTTATGCACACCTACACACTCACACACATATGTACACATACATATTATATATGTGTGTGTGTGTGTGTGTGTGTGAGTGTGTGTGTGTGTAAAATATATGACTATAATCTTCTGAGTCTGTTTCATATTGTTTGTACAGACGTGATTTCAGAGCTGACCACTTGGTAGCAGAAACCAATTATGAGGCTCATCTCTGGGAAGGACTAATTTTGCCTCTCTAGGCAGTCCTTTCTTTTCTCATTTTTTTATATTTTTGAAATTATAATTTGATTACAACCTTTCTCCCTTGCCTTTGTCTCATGGTTACTTATTACTTTTTTGAGACAGCCTCATGTAACCAGGGCTGGCTTTGAACCTGCAGCTAGCCAAGGATGACATGAACCTCCCTGTCCTACTTCCTCTGAATTCCAAGGACTGACCTTCCAGTTCTGTGCCACCACACCAAGTTTATGTAGTTCTAGACTCAAACACAAGACCTCATACATGCAAGTCAGGCCCTGTACCAGTTGAGCTACATCCCTAGTCCTAAAATCATTTTCCACAGCTACATGGCACTATGCCACGTGATTTCTTTTCAAGCCTACCAATTTACTTATTTAATAGTTTACAGTTGTCATTTGCATATAAATATTTTATTATAAACATGCTGTAGTAAATAACTGTTTAGCTCAAATTTGTAGAACCTTTTTCTTCTATTTTTAAAACAGAAATGGAGTCTAATGTTTTGATACATAGTGCCAAATTGCCCATAAAAGGCAAAGATTCCAAAGCGCTCTCCAAGTACTGAAATTTAAGACTATCTAGACATATGTGTGTGGGTACTCCCAACTTTCCCAGGGTACTCTTGAGGATAGAGGGATGAGAAACTTGTAGATAGAATGATATACCTTTCCTAGAGGAAAGACAGAAACATAGTATAGCTTTGGGAGGACCTGGGTCAAAATCCAACAGCACAGAACTTTATTCAAAAGGGCTTTTTAAAAACAATGCCATGGGGCAGGGCAAAAGACCTCCCCATTGCTAGATACAGCCAAGTGTAGACCCTTCCAAATACCTAGTACCCAGGCCCATGATCCAGTCATCCTTTTATGCATTTCTGCTGGGTAAAGCAAGCTCAGATTCTCAGATCCTGAGTAATTTGGGCCTCCACACATATGCATCCCTGCAACATTATTGCTAGTCTTTTAAATACTTTCCAGTCAATTAAAATGTGTCCTTTATTTTAATTTGATTTTTATAGTATAGTATTTAATTTATGCATGAACGCACACAGGCATGAGCATATATTTAATCCATACATTTGTATATTTAAGCACCATACAAACTTATTTTCTACCTATTGTATATATGCCTGTTGCTTTTCTCATTCAAGATGCTTTAATTTTTATTAGTGATTCATGATAGTCTTTTGTGTGTGTGCGCACATGTTGTGTGTATATTTGTATGCAAGAGTGTGTTCACACGCATGTTTGTGCATGTGTGTATGCATGTGGAGGCCAGAGACTGATTTGCGTAGCCTCCTCAATCACTTTCCACCCATGTTTTCTAAGAAAAGATCTGTCAATGAAGCTAAAGCCTGCTGGTTAGCCTATACTGACTGTCCAGCAAGGTCCAGCTATACTTTTGTTTGTACCTATCTAATACTGATATTTCAGGTGAGTGTCTATACACATTACTGTTTTGTAAGTGTAGATGCTTGGGATCAAAGTAAGGCCTTCATCCTTGAGTTTAAGTGCTTTACTAATTAAGTTATTTCCCCAGCCCCTAAAATGTTTTTGCATATATTTTAAAGATGCTGATAAATACAATTTCAGCATATTATATATTTTCCAATGTGCTGACCCCTTTAATTCTGATGTAGTGTTTGGTGTACAGTGAGCATTTTTAACACAGTGAAAATTATGTCATATTGTTTGTGTACTTTATGTCTTAATAAATATCTCATATTTATGTTAGGATAAGTTATCAGGTAACGTTCTTCCAGACTATTTCTCCTGCTCTCAGCATCATTAGTTGCCTGTAGGTTTTTCTTTTGAATCAAGGTTCCTGAGCTTTTCCTCTTCTACATTAGCATGTCTGTTAGTGTTGTCTGTGTTCAGGTCATGTTTAGGCAGTCATATTGGTAAGACTTTATGGGTTGAGCTTCTGACATATCTTATTAGACTTTTTACTGCTGTGAAGAGATACGATGACCATTGCAACACTTATAAGGAAAACATTTAATTGAGGGAACTTGCTTACAGTTTCAGAGGTGTCAATCCATTATCATCATGCTGGAGAGCATGGCTTCATGCAGACAGACATGGTGCTGGAGGAGTAGCTGAAAATCCTATATCTTTCAGGCAACAGGAAGTTGACTGACATACTGGGCAGTATCCTGAGCATAGGAAACCTCAAAGCCCACCCCCATAGTGACACACTTCCTCTAACAAAGCCATACCCACTCCAACAAAGCCACAACTCCTAATAGTGCCACTTCCTATGAGAATATGGGGGCCAATTACTTTCAAACTACCACAGTCCACTTCCTGGTCCCCATAAGCTTGTAACAATATCATAATGCAAAATTCATTTAATCCAACTTCAGAAGTGTCTACAGTCTATCACAGTCTCAATGATGTTTAAAAGTGCAAAGTTCAGTCTCTTCTGATATTCGTGTAATCTCTAACAGTAATCCCATAAAAATCAAAATCAAAACAAAAACAAAAACAGATCACATACTTCCAACATATAATGGCACAGAATATACATTACCATTCCAAAACATAGGGAAGGGAGCATAGTAAGGAATTACTGGACTAATATAAGACTAAAAATCAGCTGAGCAAACTCCAAACTCTGCATCTCCATGTCTGATGTCAAAGCACTCTTCCGATTTCCAACTCATTTTGGCTTTGTTGAGTGCAACATACTTCTTTCTCTTGGGTGAATAGTTCCACTCACTATTGGTAGGGGTACTCTTTGTCTTTGGAGTCTGCTGGCCATCAGTCCACAAAGATAAAGGGACAGAGGTGATGACAGAGATACTCATATGCCCCCTGAGCATGATGGAGACAGCCCTCTAGGAGACAGATTTCAGTGAATCAGCTCCATTTTTTCCCCAGAGTATAAGGAATATATAGGATTGGGGAGCCTGGAGACAAACCCTAATTTGCATAAAAGGGCACGGTCCTATCATAAGGCTCCTAGCACAAGTCTTAGTTATCATACATGCAGCAAGAGAGGCTTCTAGCAGGAATCAGTGCCAAGGGTCAAGCTAAAGCTAAATCAGGCTTAGAGGCAGCTTTTAGAGAAGGTCAGTCATCCAGGCCCAGGGGCATTCTCCAGATAAGGGCAGGTGGAGAGCAGGAAATTTCTCCAGGGAGGGAGGGAGTCTCCATGTCGCTAAGCTTTTGGGAAAAGCTGCCAGGCCATGATAGACTGCAACCTCTGACCAGCCAGCAAGACCTTCCAACAACTATTGATGAGTCAAGATAAAGCATTTATCTCTTTAAATTTGAAATATAGTCTACACCATGGGCTTTCAGTATTTTCTCAGATCACAGGAGAGAGAGTGACTAGAGAGGCTTCAGTAGCTGAAGATTTTGGTGAATGTAAAGTTGCTGATGAATTAAAAAGTCTGTTGCAGATACTTGAAATACTCATCCTTATACTTCTGTTTCTTTAGATCCAGTCTGGTACCAAAATCTGTATTAGTTGGGGTTCTCTAGAGTTATAGAACTTATGGAATGAATCTCTCTCTCTCTCTCTTTATATACACACACACACATATATATATATTTATATATATATACATATAGATAGATAGAGATACATATAAATATATAGATATATATGGGATAGCCATCACATGACTTTTCTAAGAGACACACTCTCACAACAAACTCTCTGTTCCTCTGGTTCTTACAATTTTTCTGTCACCCCCTTCTCCAATGATCTCTGAGCCTTAGGTGGAGAAATTACATTGTGAATGTGTCAGTTTTGACTGGACTTTTCAGCTCTGCATTTTCATTGGTTGTGATTTCCTGTAATGGTCTCCATCTGTTACAAAGAGAACTTCCCTCGATGAAGGGTGAGAACTACATTTGTCTACAAACTTCATAATTTCATTTTTCTTTACTGATGAATAGTATAGTGTATATTTACCACATTTTTATCATCTATTTGCCTAAACACAAAAGTTAAGAGAAACAAAGGACACTTAGAAAGAATTTTAGACATACCTGAAAACATGGGTGTGGGCTTTTTAAAGGATGGTCCATCTTGATTGTCTTTATCTCATGCATATGCACCATTTTGGTGAGTTTTTAAGCTATTGTCTTCAAAGAGTTGCAAAAGAATCTAAGTTTTGGAAATCCAGAAAGTTCCTGAGGAGCAACTGACAGGATTATAGTTCATGGGATAAACTATAAGCTAGCTCATGGGATACAGGAAGATAGGTATCTTTACTGTGACAATGTTAATAGTCTTGGTTGTGAAATTTCCAGAAAATCCCAAGAGGATTGAAGTCCTACTAAAGGTCCTACACACTCAGGCTTTAAATTGGATTCATTGTTCTTTTAAAGTAAAATATATTCAAAGTGAGGAAATTGTAGCTCTGTGTCAGCAAGCTTCACACACACACACACACACACACACACACACACACACACACACACACACACAATATGTTGCTAACTCGCTGATATTCTTGAGTCCCAGATCCTGAGAGGATTTCCCCAGACTCTGGTGAGAGGACCTCTTTCTCACAACTCCATAATTTTCTTTCTTACTTGTCCCATAGGAAGCTTTGTATTTCCCTGGGGACTAAGGATACTAAACGTTTTTCATGTAAACAATTTTAACTTAATTATTTTTATTTTTAATTCATCAGAATTATAAGGCAATTTGCCTTTTGAAAAGGGTTTATTTGTTTCATTTCCCATTTATTGTTTGGGTTATTTGTATGAATATCTTTTCTTCATCTACTACCATTCAAACAATAATTACTATAAAGTCTTAATGTCAATGATCTGCAATTCTAAGTCAAAAATCTACATTAGTATAATTTTATAATATTATGGTATGTGGTAATTTCATCATCCCTTCACTTTACTTAAGGTTATTTAATTTATTTTGATATTGTGATACATGTACTTTAAAAATCTTTGATAATTTTAATTTTGTGTATATGTGTATATCTATGTGTGGGTATGTGTCCATGATGGCCTAGAGGAAGGTATCTGACTCCCTGGAGCAGGAGTTACAAGCTGTTTTGATTCCCTAACAGGGATTCTGGGACCTAAACTCAGGTCTTCTGCAAGAGTAGTAACCACTCAAATTCTGAGCTATTGCTCCAGCCCTGATACATTTACTTGTATAGATGAAATCAATTCCTATGGATTTAGTGAGCTTGTTATTCCATTTTAAGACTAGACTAGTGCTTTTTGTGTCTCAAAAAGCTACTCATTTCTCCTTCTAACCGCTATGTACTGTTTGTCAAGTTGATTTTAAGCATCCACTCTCTGTTCTCGTAATTACAAATGAGTTCTTCCCTGCCGTGTCATTTTATTTCTCTGATGTATTATGACAAAAACAGGAAAAAATATTAGGTTATATTAAGATATAACTAATTGCTTAATTCCTAGATATGATTTTCATTCCAAACATCATAAATTTACATTATTTCATATGTGGAGAGGACTGGCAATTGAAACCAGGGACTTGTATCATATTCTGAAATGGTCATTTCTCATATTATTTCTAATATCAGATAAATATTAACAAATATGTGAGTTAAAGAGACTTATTCTTCTATTTAATTCAGCCAACATCGAATCCCCAGATACAGTGACATGGATGAATCATACTATTTCTGGTTACAATGGATGTTTAAAATAAAACAGAGATGTTTAAAAATGCTTCTCAAAATTAATGTCTATCATACATGTCACACCTTTTTATACTGTAAAATGACAGTATAAAACATGTCATCTATAAAACTCACACTCATGAACCAAAAATGGCAAAATATATTTCAAAATGTTTTAAGTAAATTTACAGTTTTGTGTTAGACCACATTCATAGTTGAACACACATGGGAGCAGTGATATTTTGAAGATTATCATCATCTTATTATATAAAATATTTTTAGACAAAAATTGGTATTGTTTTAAAATTAATGTTAACTTTTGTGATTCATTTGTGAATATGTATAAGTAACTCCAGTAGCTTAATTTATAATCTGTTACTAATATCCTGTTGACTATTTGCTTTTGATGTGGTCAGTAGTTAGGAGGAAGTTTTCACATTGGACATTCTATACATAGACTCGAAATAAGTCTAAGGAAATGCCCAGAGGCTCTGATAGTGGAGGAAAGATCCTCTATTGCATGGGAATAGTGTGGATGGATGAAATTAACCATACTGAGAGAGAAGAAAGTAAATTTGCTGCAATATAAGTATATAAGTTCTGTGATATCACATACACTAATGCGGGTCCTAAGTATCTATAAACACTAACTTATGAAATGTGATGCAAACTTATCAGAGAAATTCAGACCAATAAGACACTTATGGAGGGTGTCTACAAGCCATAGAGCTTGTTGAGCAAAGTTCAATGTTTAGGGAACAAATCTAGAACACACAAATATATCAAAGGAAGACTGGTGCTAAAAGACAATTACAAAAATCCATTTTGAGATCTTGACCATTTTTATTTTCAATAGACACATCAGATAACAGTCTAGACTAGGGCTTGCTGACTTTTCTCCTCACGACCCCTTTTCACCCAAGAAATTTTTACACAATCCCAGGTATACAGGAGTTGTGGAAGAGAATATTTGTTTAGCTATGTAAAGATGTGTTGCAGAATAACTGCTTCACCATGTAAAGATGTGTTGCTTTGTTTATGGTGCATTTGTTTAACTATGTAAAGATGTATTGCTGTTTCACCTTGCCTGCTTAAGGCACCTGATTGGTCTAATAAAAATCTGAATGGCTGATTGCTAGTCAGAGGAGGGATAGGTATGGCTGGCAGGCAGAGAAAAAACGGGAGCCATACAGCCAGCCAGCCAGCCAGGGGCCAGAGAGACAGACAGGAAGCAGGGAGGCAGGATGGACAGTACAGTATGTATGTGGTATAAATAAACCTCAAGCCTCATATAGATTAATAAAAATGGGTTAATTTAAGTTTAAAAAAGCTATCTAGAAACAAGCCTAAGCTAAGGCAGAACATTCACAATTAATAATAAGTCTCTGTGTCAGATTTAGGGACTGGTAGTCCAAGAAATCTTTCTATATACAGATATATAAAATAAGTGCAAATCATAGTGCTGCTGATAGTAAATGATGAGTGAACTTATTTTAAAACAATTCTTTGGTGTACATATAGTTTTGAAATTTATTAGAAATTAATTCAATTTACATATTGGTGAGATGGGATTGCTTACTTATTTTTACATAAGCTATTAAATCTCAACTGAATATTTAGTACTACAGGATGTAGATCACCTTTAGTGGTTTTCACATTTGCACGATATTTTGATTTCATAATCATCAATCTGAGGAAAAAATTCTTATAACACAATGGCCTAACTGTGTTTAGGACCATTTCAGAAATTAGAAATTTTGACCTAATCCCAAACCAACACTAACTGAACATTGATATGAAACTTAAATCAGCAACTCAAACAGCAATTTTTAAAATCAAGCATTCTAACATAATACAATACAAAGGTTCAATAATTTTATGCTTGTACAATGACATCTGATGTTGAGAAAATAGTAAACATATATTTTCTATGCTTTTTATTTTGATATATATATTAACTATATAACTATAGTTAAACCACAATGTTGATAAGAGCTGAAAACTTTGCATATGCACTGAAAATATCACTATTCGGGTGACCATAGTCTCAAATTCACACTGCAGTCTTTCTGATAACATTCATCACACTTACTTGCACTCTGCAAAGGGCCCATTCCGTGTATTTGGACCAAGGCTGCAGTGAAGTCACATGATGCAACGCAGACAAGCCCTGCCCCAACACCTTGGATTCATTGTGCTTTTGATTTCAAATTCGATATGAAAATTGTGCATTCATACTTTTTACTATTGACAAATGTTTCGTGCCCCAAGTATTCAGCTATGCCACGTGACAGTCATGATCCAGAGTTTAAGATATTAGTGTTTCAAGAAAAATGGTTTAGAATATCTGTTTCTACAACATTGGCTGTTCACATTTGTAACCAGGGAAAAGAATTTCCATACAGAAAACAAAAATGAGACACAGAGAATATCCAATTGGTGAGTTTAGCATGCATCTGTCTGATTTGAATGTGATTTGAACAGATGGCTTCTTGTGATTGGCTGAGACTCAGCCATACTTTATGAAAGTAGGTTAAAATCTGCTTAGATAATAAGCTAAGTTACAGTCCACATTTTAGGATGAAATTAAAATTCAGCTTTAGTATAAGCTTATCTCCCAAACATTTACCAATATAGAACCAAAGTACTGACCAGAGGAAACACCTAGCTATAATAAAGGAGATAGATAAGGGACATGTGGCCACTGGAGCCCTGATGATTACAGAAGCACTGGGGTTAGGATGTGTTATAGCTACAGAGGACCCCAAATTCACTCTTGTTCACTGTTAACTGATAACCTGATAAACAATCAGCAAGACTTCTCAGACTCATAGATTCCCAGTCTCTTTGCAATTCTGGTTTTCAGCCTATTCTCTCGTGGCAAATAAATGTGAAGTTACATGGCCCATTGGCCCCAGTAAGAGGGAATCTATGAGAAGTGGAAAACAGAGTTAGAATACCGACAGAAACAATCTGATGAGTTATGGCTTTTCAAATTCATATTTAAACTTAGGGAAAATAATGTCTGTTTTGAACCTTTTGCCACTGGTGCAGGCCACAGCTTCGTAAGGCCCCATCCTATTCATTGACTCGTGATACTGACTGTTGTAATGCTGGGTTTTGCTTTGGTCAACCCCATCATTTAAACCAAACCACTTTAGTCAATTTTCCATAGTTATCCTTGAACTGCTAAAATGTAAAATGTATATCTATTTCATAATTTCAAACATGAGCCATGAAGAATTAGCATCTCTTAGAAAAATAAATCCATTATGATGACATGAGAAATGCCTAACAAGGCTGAAAAGGAAAGCAAAAATACACCAGTGCCTTACTTCTATCTAAATGAATATCTTGTATTATCAAGCATGAATATTTTCTAAACTTCCACAACCACTGTTATCTTACTATGTTAATATACAATGCAATGCATTGGCTGTCTACTCATAGTTACTCAGATATGTGCAGCTAAATGAGCCAATATTAAAAATCAACTTAAGAGCACTTTCTTGAAGACTTTACATTCCTGTATCCTCCAACACATGTTGTCACCACATAAAGTGGGTTCACTTCTTCATGATTGCAAAGCCAATAAACATGACTAAGGAGATAACAGGGTGTACTTAAAGGGAAGAGTAGTGTATGCTGAGCCACATACAAACAAGTATGGCTAGGAAACATAAATTTAGCCTCGCTAAAATAGAATCTTCAATAGATTGGAGAGATGGCTCAGGAAGTAAGATGTTTGCTGCATAAACCTGTCAGTCTACATTCAGATCCCCAGAACCCATGTAAAAACAGTAGCACATGTATCGGTAACTCCAGTGCACTCCTTTGGGGATATGGGGAACAGAGCCAGGAGAATCCATGGTTGTTTGTGAGCCAACTAGTCTACCATACAAGACAGTGTACAAAAAAGAGATCCTGTCTCAAACAAGGATGAACGCAATGGTCGATACCCAAAGTTGTCCTCTGACCTCTACACGGGCAGCATGGCACATGCACCACTCCATACACACACCATACAAACACTCTTCACAAACTTAAACTTTTAACAAGAAAATAAGTAATAGACAAAAGACACAGAGGTAGGCAATACATGTCCATTAATGGGACTAAAGATAGTAAAAATAATTTAGGCTCTGGGTCTGCAACATTCCATTCCCCACAAGCACAGAAGGTCTAATCTGATAGTTTGCAGAATCATCAGCATAGATGCAGCTTTAGGGGTGACTTCTGTTTTCTGGTGAAAGAAGGCCTGTGACCAACAACAAGAAAGGGGAGCATAGAGTATAACTCCCCAAGAAAGTTTTTTTCTAAGCAATGATGAATTTATTGAGAAGATGAGTTGGATAGAGTTCTTATTGCCTGTAAATGTGAGCATGTGCCTGCACCTTGTAGTGGACAGTCATGATTCTCCATACTTGCATGCTTTAAAAGCAAAAGAGGCCTCTGAGGCAGGGAACTTAGCATACTAGCCAAGTTTGCTCTTACTCAGACGAATGTGAGACAGCTTTGACTAGTTTAACCAGTTCTTTGTTGTCTTCTCTAGTGAGTCTCATTTGAAACAAATAAACAAATGCATGTGTGTGTGTGCATGTCTCTGTGTGTGTTTGCATGTGTGTATGTGTGTATATGTATGTTACATTATACATATCCATGCAACAACAATAAATGAAAAAGGAGGCCATGAATTTGAAGAAGAGTAAGGAGGTATATATATGGGAACATTTGGAAGGAAAAGGGGAAAGGGAGAAATGATACAATTGCATTATGATGTTTAAAAAGAAAGTATTTAAAAATGAAAGGTTGTGAACAGTCAACATTGGAGGTAGAAACTTCTCTCTCATAACTATAAGTGCTTGATCCTAAAACTGCCTTCCTGTGACTTAACAAGCTCTCTTTGCACCTCTCTTCTCTACTGCTAGAGAATGTTGGGGAATAATATTTTCAGGTGTGTTACTTTTGTTTATGTTGCATTTGTTTAACTCTATGAAGCTGTGTTACTGTGCCTGTCTAAATCACCTGATGGTCTAATAAAGAGCTGAATGGCCAACAGAAAGGCAGGGGAAAGGACAGGTGGGGCTGGCTGTCAGAGAGGGTATATAGAAGGAGAAATCTGGCAGGGGAAAAGATGTAGTAGCTAGACAAGGAGGACATCAAGGGACTGTCACCCAACTACACAACCAGCAATGGAGTAAGAAAGAAAGATACCCAAAAATAAAGAAAGGTAAAAGCCCCAAGGCTAAAGATAGACAGTCTAATTTAAGTTAAGAAAAGCTGGCAAGAAACAAGCCAAGCTAAGTCTGGGCATTCATAAGTAAGAATAAGGCTCCATGTAGGATTTATTTGTGAACTAGGTGAAGGTCCCCCAAAAGAACAAAAACAACCTTCTTCCTCTTCTTTAATGCTCAGATCTCCTGTAATGTAAGTTATATTGGTAAGTCATCATTAGAGCTTGTCGAGAGCTGACTCAGAAAACAAGATGCCCTCTCGCTGATCCTTTCTCTAGGACTCAACGTGGTTATATCACATATCAAGTGTCTTCTGAGACTCATCATGTGGCAGGCTGGCCCCCTGCACACAGAGAGGAAGGAGAACAACAGAGTGCTGAGAAGTGTTTAAATCCAAAACCAAAACAAACAAATAAAAAAAAAAAACCACAGGACATATTCAGAGTAGAAAGAAGATAAAATATCCCTAAATTGTTTATTCAATAGTATCAAAAAATGAGAAACCAGATGCTCATTCATGCTCTGCTCTGCCTGGAAATCTCTCATCTGGGGACTCCAGTATGACTGTCTCAGCCTTTCCTGCTTGATATGAAAGCACGTGATTTGGTGATGACTTGCTATCCATTTGTTTCATGCTACTTGGTCTTTTACTTTAGCTTGCTTAATACTTAATAAACTCACACAACAAAACAAGAAGGGATTAAGGGACAGCTATCATAGGTCATTCTCTGGACAGAACATCCTCAAATGTGGCTTGAGAAATTATTGGAACTGAAGTGCTTAAAGAAAGAGAACTGTTGCTGGGTGTGGTGGTGCACATCTTTAATCTTGGCACTCAGGAGACATAGACAAATGGATTTCTATGAGTTAAAAGCTCAACTGATCTATATAGCAAGTTCCAAGCCAGCCAGGGCTACACAGTGATTCCATGTCTCCATTTTCTCTGTGCTGAATTCTGTATCATTATTGTTGTTATTGTTGTTGTTGTTACAGAAGATCAAGTCAGTGAAGAACCCTTAGTCTTATACAAAAAAGGGGAGTTTCAATCATTGATTTTAGCCAACGCTCATTGAGGAGATGGCTGATGTAAAAGGGTGGCAGGGCTAAAGCAGAAAACAGGTGTGTGTGTGTGTGTGTGTGTGTGTGTGTGTGTGTGTGTGTGTGTGAGTGTGTGATCTCTAACTGTATTTAATGGTCTCTTTGAATGAAAGATATCTCTACCTGGGGGAACATTACAGAAAACAGTACTGGTATATAAATGTCAGAGTCAGTTTCACACAGCAAAGTGACTGCAAAAATTGTGAAGGAGAAATGACCCAGAAAATCTCACCAAAGCAGCTTCCCTGTAAAGTGTAATCCTCTGGCAATGGTATTTTAAAAGTAAGTTCTATTTCTCCCAGGTCATAAGCTTCTCTCACGCATTTTAGGATGAAACAGAAATATGAAAGTGATTTCTTTGGAAAATATGCCTCTTTCATTTGGCACAGAAATAAGACAGAAATATATATTCCATCAGGTGTACGTGCTACAACATAGACTCTGTACTGAATAGATTCATGCATGTAATTACATAATATTAAATACTAGCAGATCTTACTGACTTCATATGCTATTAATATTATTTAAAAGTTCAAAATAACATAATGTACTATTTTAAGTCACCATGACTGTGTAGCTTATTTATCTACTAAATACATAAGGTTGTAGTAATTAAGTACAGTAAGTAATGTTTCAAAACAACTATTATTAATGTACATAAAATAAATATTTATATACAAGAATAGATATAAACTTTATATATATATATATATGTTTTAATTTGTCTCAGAGATGTAACTTAGAAAAGAAATTCTTGAATTGTGTGAAAAGTCTATGTTTACTTTCAAAATATGTTAAAAATTTTATTACTCATGTTACATTCCCACAAGAAATGTTTGAGGCTATCAGATAATCCACATTCAGTAGACAAGTTTAGTTTAGTGTTTGGTTAGAATTTAAGCTACTGCAGTTTAAATTTGCATTTCTTGTATTATGATCCAAATGTCTTTTATGGCCTTGTTAGCCATACATATATCATCTTTGCAATGTATCTTTTGAAATTCTGTTTGTTTTCCCAAGTAGGTATTTTCTAAATGACTGTTGTGTGATCAATATTTCCTGGGGAAATGCAACACACAAACACATATCTACTCACCCTAGAAAAGGAGCTCAAAACACACCAAAGTAGTGATGGGCTCAGTGTTCAACTGGGTAAACCGATGTGTTTTACTGTGGTTATTTAGAGGAATAGGAGTGAGGAGTTGGTTAAAAGAGTATGAAAGACTGAAAGGCAGCTGTATCACAAAGATCAACCACAGTGGAAGTGACAGCTCACCAAAGGTAGAAACCTGAAGCACACTGCACAACTCATAGTCAGTTTAACAGGTTGCAGAGTTTCTTTTCCTGGTGGCTCAGTTGGTCTGAGCTTCATCCAGTTAGGTTTGTCTGAGATTTTCTTGTATCTTTGGCTTGCCCAAAAGTTACTCTCAGCAATAGTTGCTGTTTGTATAATCTTGGGGAAGGAGGATCCCAGTGAATTTGATCAGTTTCAGGAACTTCCCCATACCATTATAAGTTGTTTATTTCCTGTCTTAAAGTGTTTCTTTCCAAGATAGAACTGTAATCTTGCAGAAAATGGCTACATAACAATGATTCCATTGTTCTACATGCATTGAAATTCATAATAAACAGCAGAAACTTAAAGTCAATAATTTGATAAGATGTGATAGATACATGCACTATTCAAACCACCAGAACACAAAATGTGTACACAATGCTTCTACCTGTTGTTACCACTAGCAGGCCACTATCTCCACACAGTCTATTCAAATTTGGGTTCTATCACCCTATTAAACTTTTTATCAGATCAGAACCCTCATCAGACAATCATTTCTGGGAAAACTCTCACGTAAATTACAGATACAGGGCTAAAGATAACTGAGTGGAGAGGAGCACTTGCTGGGTAAGCAAGAAGGCCAAAGTTAAGGTCTCAGGACCCACTTAAAGCTGATTATGGTCCTGCAGCCAATGACCTATCTGCCTTTTATCAAAATTGATTAGTGTGAATTTTCCAGGTTTTATACTTGCAAACACCAAGCTTTTGTTTTTCCACAGCCAAATGACTTAGTCACAAAAACCCAGCCATATTGTTGCATGGTTTCATAGCACACTCCTTTTAATTGTAGAAGATAATTGTAGAAGAGTATTCCACTGCACAGATTGTTCTCTTACCCACTAGTGCTTGGTTGACAGCTAGGTGTGTGTGTGTGTGTGTGTGTGTGTGTGTGTGTGTGTGTGTGTGGTGGGGTGTGTAAAAGCTGCTTTAAACATTCCCACGCAAACCTATGTGCAGGCATCTATTTTCATTCGTCGTGGAGAAATGTCTAACAACTCAACGGCTGGTTCATCTTGTCAGTTAACTCAAACATAATCAAAAACTGCCTAATGATTTCCTCATCGCTGCAGCATTTACACTCCTATCAGCAATTTATGAGAATTTCAGTTGCTCTATATTTCACTAGCGTTTGGCATCATCAGCCTTTATAATTTTAGCATGCTAATGTGTATGCAGTGACATCCTATTATGGTTTTAATTTGCTTTCCCCTGATGACTGATGCTGTAGAGAAGCCTTTTACATGCTGATTTGCCATCTCTGCAACTTCTTTGGCAATGTGTCTATTGAAGATGTCGCCTATTCTATATTGAGCTGTTTGTGTTCTTATTTTCTTATTTTCTATTTGTAAGAATTTTGTTTGGCTAAAGTGTATCATCAGATGTGTTTTGCCAGTGCTTTCTCTCATTTTGTGACTTGCCTTTTAATTATCTCAATGGTCTCTTTCAAAGAGAAATTTTGAGTTTAATTCTAATGAAGTTGAATTTACCCACTTTTTAAAAACCATGTTGTTCTGTCTAATCTATAAATATTTCCCATGTTTATTGCTAAAAGCTTTCTTTTTAGTTCTAGCTTTATATTTATTCTTGGGTTTTGAATTCATCTCTGTATGAATTGTTCTGATATAATTCATTAAAAATAACAAAGCACTTGGGAGGCAGAGGCAGGCAGATCTCTGTGAGTTTGAGGCCAGCCTAGGCTACAGAGTGAGTTCCAGGAAAGGCACAAAGTTACACAGAGAAACCTTGTCTCGAAAAACCAAGAACAACAACAACAACAAACAAACAAACAAAAAAACAAAGTCATTTATTTCCTGGAAAATTTTATGAAAATCTTTATATGGCTTAACCTTTTTTTCTTCCTTCCTTCCTTCCTTCCTTCCTTCCTTCCTTCCTTCCTTCCTTCCTTCCTTCCTTCCTTCCTTCCTTCCTTTCTTCCCTCCCTCCTTTCTTTCTTTCCTCCCTCCCTCCCTTCTTCCTTCCTTCCTTCCTTCCTTCCTTCCTTCCTTCCTTCCTTCCTTCATTTCTTTTCTTCTTCTGATTGAGTCTCATGTAGCCTAGCTGGAGTCAAGCTTGTTATGCAGCAAAGGATAACACTGAACGTTTCATTATTGTTCCTATACCTCCTGAGGGCTGGGATGAATGAGTTTGCACTGTGATACCCAGTTTATGGGGACGGGTCAAATCCCGGGCTTCACAAAAGCTATGTGAGCTCTCTGCCAACTGAGCTACTTCCTAAGCCTACTGTAAACTATTTCGGAACTTCTACTCATTCTCCTTTTAGGGTCTAAGAATCCATGAATAATCCACCACAAAAGACCAGATTTGAGCAAGCCAAATTTTTATTTAGAAAAAACTGTTATCAGGGAGGTGGCAGGTTTAGCCTCCAAACCATGTCCCTGAGGCAGGGACAGCAGCCAGGATTAAAAGGGGAAACCACAAGGAGACAGCTCCAGAGTGCCATCCAATCATAATGTAGTAAAGGAAGAAGCAACTGGGGACTTTCCAAGGTGATAGACACACTTTCAGCCTATCAAGCAGTTCTGTGGCTTGCTGATTCAGACTCAGTTCTGGGCCAACCAATCAGAAGGGTGTGGAACATTTGTGGCTTACACCTGTGTGAGGAGTCTGGGGGACTCTAGCCTATCATCAGGAAATTGTTGGTAGCAGCTCGGGGTAGAAAGGCAGACTGGGGACAAAATGGAGTTTCTGCTGCTATCTGGGATCTAAAACTCCCAGGGAGAAAGTGTGTGTGTGTGTGTGTGTGTGTGTGTGTGTGTGTGTGTGTGTGTGTGTGTAGTGACTGTGTCAGTGTGTATATTTCTTTTGCAAAGCTATATTTTAAAAATATCTGACAGAATTAAAGAAGAAAGATGTATTTTAATTTACCACTTGGATGATTTCAGTGGCTGTGTGTTCTGAGCCTGTGGTGAGGTAGATAGATTAGCATGGCAGTGGAAGCATAAGTGGCCAGTGATCAGAATGTGTTGCGTCCACCTTGACCAGCAAGGAAGACACAACACCAGGCTCTTCTCCAAGCAGTTTATTCAGGAACCTTGAAACAATCTTCTGACCCCGGGGAAAGCCAACCCACAACCTAAAAAGCTTCTGGGCAGCCAACCCCAATCTGCCACGTGAGTACTGCGGATAGGTCCAGGTGCGCAGAAGCAAGCCAAATCCTTAGCCTTAGCCAAATAAGGAGTTGTTTATCACAGAGAGCACTCACTGTCGGGAGGGTGGAAGGCAGAAGCCATCGCCATCTTTGAGGCACGGCTGCACGCAGCTCTCTACAAGAATGAGGCAGTAATGGGCAAGGATAAGGTAAGGAAGATCCCCTCAAAGACATGAAACAAGGAATCTACCTCCCTCCACCAGATTCAATATTCCACTTTTTCTATCTCCCAGGTATAGCATGAATCTTAAAAGTTCTTATTAATAAAATCAAACCTGAGCCAGGTATTGGGGTGAACTGGAAGATCAGAGAACCAGAACAAGCCACAGCTATCTCACCTCACTGGATCCTCAGCTGGTCTTGTTTCCTCAGACTGGAGGCCTCTGAGTCCTCATCCAGAATGGGTCTCAGCTGAACTGCTCTGCTGCTCAAAAGCCTGAATGTTTAACCAGGCCAAATGCTTAACCAAAACAAATACTGCTAGTTCTTGGTCTTCACGCCTTATATACCTTTCTGCTATCTGCCATCACTCCCTGGGATTAAAGGCTTGCTTTCTGGGATTAAAGGTGTGTGTCACCATGCCTGGCCATTTCCAATGAGGCCTTGAACTCACAGAGATCCAGAGGGATTTCTACCTCTGGAATGCTAGGATTAAAGGTTTGAGTGCCACCATTTTCTAGTCTTTGTATCTAGTGGCTGTTCTGTCTCTGACTTCAGATAAGTTTATTAGGGTGCACAATATTTTGAGGAACACAATACCACCACATTTCCCCTTTTTTGTCTAAAATTTAAAAAAAGCTTAAAACTATTATAAGAAAAATTATATCCAATAAGTATATATAATATACACAGTCAAGATTACATGAACAATATCTAGTCCATTAACATTTGACAGATTCAGACAAAAAATTCCATTAATATATTAACAATGTCCAGTCCAGTAACATCTGATAAACTCTAAAAATTTTCATTACTTATCCTATTTAAAACAAGTAATCCCTTTTTAAAAGTATTTTTTCTTTTCATAATGGATTCAGTAATCTACCTTTTGTCATTTTTATATTTCCTCTTTTTCTTTTTAGTGTAGATTCAATGATCTACCCATTTATCCTATTATTCTTTACCTTTTTTCTCAGAATAGATTCAGTGATCTATCTCATACCTATATTATTTTCGCTTTTTTATTTCTTTTTTAAACAAAACCTCTGAATCTAATCTCCATGTTCAGCTTTTTTCCTGACCATTAACAATTAACAACTTATAACCAACCATCATAAACAATGACAATATCCATAACTCATTAAACGACCAAAAACCTCCCATCCCACCTCTTGGGAATGTGGGTGTCGTTTTCTTAAAATTACTTCTTGTTTTCTAGGGGTGAAGACATCTTTAGGGAATCCTGAAAAGAAAATTTTTGGGTTAATTGTAAAGTCCTGTATCATTTGTCCAGTCTCTGCATAATAGGAAAGTTCAGGGCTTGTCACAAGTCCTTGTTCAACTAGTCTGTCAGGCTAGATCATCTCAGCTAGTCATTTCAAAATTGTCCTGACCAGTTTGTAGTCCAAAGTCGATCTTTCCATGGTGTTAATCAGCTTAATGACTTTACCATAGTCCATATGGAATCATCGTTGTGGGATCCTGTCATCCTTTTGAAGATTCCAAATTTGCTGTTAGGCGTGGTCATGGTTCACTGCAGACTTTTTTGTGTGTGTGCCTTCTGTGTGGTTTGGAGTAATCACAGTCTGATAAATGTCTGTCTCTTGAAACCATGAATGTTTTTCCCTGGAAGAGAATATCTTCACAGCAATTTCTCCCCACCATTTTTCTTGCCAAACTTTTCCAAACTGACCTCTGCTGATGCTTTCTTGTAACACGATGGTCCTGGTAATTCTTCTCTGAACAAACAACGGTAAACCCTTTGTCCCAGGTAGCAGCATCATTGCAGTCACCAACACGATGAGGAGCTGGCAACTCAGAGTAGCAGCCACTGCTGCCATGGTCCCCACCACTGTTTGTGGTTCAGTCTGGGCCGAAACTACTCCCAAGCCTCCTAGGCCGGCCTCAAACTCAGGATTCTCCTGCCTCTCCCTCCTTCAGTAAAACCTACGGGCATGCTCCACCACAACCGGCCAAGTGTACCTTGAGCCTGAGCTGGGGCCCATGAGGTCACAGGCAAGCAGCTTTTTCATGAATTTGTACCACGAATGTTGGGTGCCACCCAGGAGTCTGTTCAAGTTTTGATTATGTGAATGAATTAAATTATTCAGTAGATCAGAATTCCCATGATCATCTCTGGAAAACTTGACATGTAAATCATAGACACAGGGCTTTAGAGATGATTGAGCAGATAAGAGTCTTTGTTGGAAAGGCCTAAGAACTAGAGTTAAGATCCTTGTACTAATTTAAAAGCTAGGTGTGTTCAATCAAACACATACCTGTAAGCCCAGCACTAATGGTAGTGAGTCCCAAGATAGGAGAATCACTAGGGTTTGTTAGCTGGCAACCTACCCAACATCATCAAGGTTCAGCAAGAAACATTGTCTCAAAAACAAACAAGAAGCCAAAAGGACAGTGACAGAAGAGGGAATTGTCACAGACACATAGACACATGTGCATATACCACACAGACACACAGTTTCATATACAAACATACACACACAGAGAAACAAAAAAGATTTAAGTATCTATTTCTCCAATAAATTAAGTCAATAATCAATTCAGCCATTAGCCATCACAACATGTATATCTGCATACATATGTATACAAAATAAAAATGCCTTTATATTTTGCCAATACTTTCTTGATTACTCGATAAAAGTTTTGAAATCAGATATTCCCTGTCTTCAGATATTTACCCAGTTCCAAACTTAGATTGACAACTATAAGGCCTCCAGCTATCAATACACATTGTAGCATCAAAATGTCCATGTCTTCAGGAAAAAAAAATAAAATAAAAGAGGTGAGGTGAAGAAGCGAAGGTGGCACTCGAGGAAGAGGTAGCAAGTCACAATTCTTTAATTGTATGCACTCTGTAGGTTACTGTGGGAAGAGGGATAGCTTAATTCTACTGGATCATTTTAACATGCAAACATTGTACATAACTCCATTTATTGGTGTTTACTTCAACTTAGTAGCACTATAATTCTTACTGTCTAAGTGTACATCACTTGATAAAGCTATCCATAAATCATCTATAATTTGTTGATGATCTTTCTTGTATCACTTTCATTTTCAGTTCTTGTCATTACTCTCTAAAATGACAATTGGCTTTCCAATGTGTTGATTTCATAGCCTAGCTTTCCTGATAAATTCACATTAGTTCTAGTTAGCTTTTTTTGGTAATTTCTTAGGATTCTTTATACTAATGATTTTATCATCCTCCAGTGATACAGCTGAATTTCATTCTACTGTGTATGGTTTTTGTTTTGCTCTTTGACTTTTTGTATTAATCTTCACTGTGTAGTTTTAAATAAAAATGGTAACATTTTGTTGGATTTTCATAATACCCATTTGTAAGGTTAATGAAATGCCTTTTCTACTTCTAGTTTCTAAAGAGAATTTATTTTTTATTTTTTTAAATATATTTATTTTATAATTAATTCAATTTTACATATCAGCCACAGATTCTCCTGTCCTCCATCCTCCCATCCCCCAGCCTTCCCCCCAAACCACCCCCCATTCCTACTTCCTCCAAGGCAAGGA
The DNA here is from genome assembly GCF_049852395.1 of Peromyscus maniculatus bairdii. Classification (NCBI taxonomy): domain Eukaryota; kingdom Metazoa; phylum Chordata; class Mammalia; order Rodentia; family Cricetidae; genus Peromyscus; species Peromyscus maniculatus. The sequence goes on from NC_134852.1 coordinate 88,437,772, forward strand.
CTCCCCTGGGGATTCAGCTCAGCCTGGTAGATTCAGTTGAGGCAGGTCCAGTCCCCTCCTCCCTATACCAAGGCTGAGCAAAGTGTCTCAACATAGGCCCTAGGTTCCAAAAAGCCAGCTCATGCACCAAGGACAGGTCCTGGTCCCACTGCCTGGGGGCCTCCTAAACAGTTCAAGCTAATCAACTGTCTCACTTATCCAGAGGACCTGGTCTATTTCCATGGGGGGTCCTCAGCTATTGGTTCACAATTCATGTGTTTCCACTAGTTTGGCTATTTGTCCCTGTGCTTTTTCCAATCATGGTCTCAATATCTCTTGCTCATATGATCCCTCCTCTCTCTCGCCGAATGGACTCCTGGAGCTCCACCTGGGGCTTGGCCATGGATGTCTGCATCTGCTTCCATCAGTCACTGGATGAGAGTTCTATCACAACAGTTAGGGTGTTTGGCCATCCAATCACCAGAGTAGGTCAGCTCAGGCACTCTCTAGACCATTGCCAGTAGTCTACATTGGAGGTATCTTTGTAGATTTCTGGGGACCTCTCTAGCACTCTGTTTCTTCCTATTCCCATGGGGTCTTCATTTATCATGGTATCTCTTTCCTTGTACTCCCACTCTGTTCCTGATCCGGCTGGGACCTCCTGTTCCCCTAAGCTCTCTTTCCCCTGACCCTTGCCCTCCATTACCCCCTTCACCCCCAGTTTGCTAATGTAGTTCTCATCCATTTCTCTGTCATTGGGCTACCCCTGTGTCTTTCTTAGGGTCCTCTTTACTAGGTAGCCTCCCTGTATTTGTGAGTTGCAGTCTTTTCATCTAGTATCCACTTATGAATGAGTACATACCATGTTTGTCTTTCTGAGTATGGGTTACCTCACTCAGGATGATATTTTCTAGCCAAGTGACTTATAAGGGCAAACCCATCAGAATAACAGCCGATTTCTCAATGGAGACTTTGAAAGCCAGAAGGACCTGAACAGATGTAATGCAGACACTAAGAGACCATAGATGCCAGCCTAGACTAATATACCCAGCAAAACTTTCAATCATCTTAGACAGAGTGAACAAGACATTCCAAGACAAAACCAGATTTAAACAATACCTATCCATAAATCCAGCCCTACAGAAAGCACTAGAAGGAAAATCCCAAACTAAGGAAGTCAGATACACCCATAAAAACACAGGCAATAGATAATGCCACATCAGTAAACCCCAAAGAAAAGAAGTACACACACACTACCATCAAAAGATAACAGGAATTAACAATCACTGGTCATTAATATCCCTTAATATCAATGGACTTAATTCACCTCTAAAAAGACACAGGCTAACAGAATGGATATGAAAACAGGACCCTATGGTGGTATTTTATTTGTACTGAAATGTGATTTTAATTGTATGGTCAATAAATAAAGTTGTCTGGGGGTCAGAGCTATTAGAGCCATAGCAAGAACATGGCGGTGTTGGTGCATGCCTTTAATCCCAGCACTTGGTAGAGCTAGGTAGATCTCTGTGTGTTCAAGGATACAGCCAGCATTGGAGACATATGCCTTTAATACCTGGAGGGCTGTACTTACAGGCAGTGACGAGGCAGTCATGTGTTTGGGTTTACAACCAATGAGAAGGCAGAACAAACAGACTATATGAAGACAAACACACAGGAAGTAGGTCTCTTTCGGAGAGGTAGGACCACCGCAGGAGGAAGGGTAAGGTTTTAGCTCTGAGCTCTGACCTCTTGGCTTTCTCTTTTACATTGGTTCTGTGTTTCTTATTTAATAAGATGGTTGGTTACATCTACAGGACCCATCTTTCTGCTGTATACAAGAAACACACCTCAATTTCAAAGATAGACACTACCTCAGAATAAAAGGCTGGGAAAAGTCTTTCCAATCAAATGGTCTTAAAAAGCAAGCGGGTGTAGCCATCCTAATATCCAGCAAAATAGACTTCAAACTAAAATCAATCAAAAGAGATCAAGAAGAATATTACATACTCATAACAAGGAAAGATCCACCAAGATGAACTTTCAATTCTGAATATTTATGTCCCAAACACAAGGGCACCCATATATGTAAAAGAGACATTACTAAAGCTTAAATCACACATAAAGCCCCACACATTAATAGTGGGAGACTTCAACACCCCACTCTCACCACGGGACAGATCTCCCAAATAGAAACTTAACAGAGAAATAAGGGACTTAACTGATGTTATGATTCAAATGGACTAAAGAGATTTTCAAATTGTTACTGTTAATAGCATGTTATTCACATTTATCAAATTCTTCCGATGTGTCAATTGATATGATAATGTGTCATTTCCATTCCGTGAATATTGATACATTTTCATCCATGGTAACAAGTTCTGATCATTTCTTGATACATCAATAGATAATTTTCATTTACTATAGGTAAGCATAATTACATAAGCAAAATATCTCAAATAGTAATGCATTAAATCTTTAAATTATATTGCTAGTGCTAGACCACATATATTCTACTGAAAATTATTATCATGTTTTACTATTTGTAAACTTCATTACAAAATTCTTATGGAGATTTCATTCTACATGTATGGATTTTCTGACTTTATATTCCCAAGAGTGTAATTGCTTGATAGAGAGAAGTTAATGTGAGAATCCATAAGAACAAAGATGTCTTATTAGCTATACATGACAGTGCTGCTGACTTTGTTTCCAAAGTGATTGACCCATATATATTCAACAAGTAATGATGACTCCTGGTTATTTTAAAATACGCAGTGCTCAGAACTCCGGATTTGCCTGTTTTATGTAGCTGTGGAATGATCCCTGCAAACTACAGTCCTTTTCTGGCAAATGAACATTATTTAATTTATAATTTTTTCCTAGTTTTGATTTTTATTTTTGTTCTTTAAAACCACCACTCATCTCTATGATATTGCCCTATTAAAAGGCACATGCTTTGTCTTCCTTAATATCATGGCATTAAGATTTACCATTTTTTTTCCATTTATCTTCATTGTTAGATTTATCCATTTGTTCAGTTTCTGGTGTTTTGACATTTGTAAATAGGACATTAAAAGCAGACTTGGTTACTGTGTACTGTGAAAATAGTAGAATGGACTGAATTTTTTAAACTTAATTTCTTTACTGATTCTTTAGGAATTGCATATCACGCAACGCAATTCTGCTCACTTCCCAGTTGCCCCATCTCCACTCTTTACCCTTATAGTGCCCTCCCCAGAAAGAAAATAAAAAAATAATAAAACCAAACCAAACAAAACAAAAAACAAACAAGCAAATAAAAAACTCTTCACTTCTCTGACTTTTCTGTCTCTCTGATACCTCTTCATTCATCTTGGTGGCACTGGGAGCTACACTGTGTCACACATTATACCCTTCATCCAATCAGCTTTGCTTGCAACTGTTTATTGCAGATCTGTATGGTCCTGGCTGCAACATGGCCCTCAGACACAAACATCGTCTCAGGTGCCTGACCAGAACCTGGGCAACCACACGGCACTCACTTGTAATAAGAACCACAGATGTCAATTCACACCCTGGCTGCTATAGGTCCATGGACCTAGACATGGCCCTCAGCAACAGCTCTGGCCTGGACAACACCATGGCCCCGGGTGACAGGGTGACAGTACAGACGACTCATATTGGTATGGCCCTTGTAATGGCATAGGCCTCGGACAACTACATGGCCATATGGGGCAGCCCAGACACTGGGCATGCCTGTGGCCTTTGGTGGCAACATAGGTCATGTGTAGCATAAATCTTAAAGAGTCTTGTTAATAAAAACAAACTCAGGGACAGGTATTGGAGTGAATGCTGGAAGATCAGAGAGACAGAACAAGTCACAGTCACCTCACCTTGCCAATTTCTCAGCTGATCCTGTTTCCTCAGACTGGAAGCCTCTGAGTCCTCATCCAAATGGATCCTTGATGAACTTCTTCTTGAAAGCCTGAAAGCTTAACCGGCTAGTTCCTGGTTTTCATGCCTTATATACCTTTCTGCTTCCTGCCAACACTTCATGGGATTAAAGGTGTGAGTCACCATGCCTGGCTGTTTCCAGTATGGCTTTAAACTCACAAAGATCCAGGTGGATCTCTGCCTCTGGAATGGTAGGGTTAAAGGCATGTGCTACCACTGCCTAACATCTATGTTTAATATTGTGGCTGTTCTGTTCTCTGACCCCAGATAAATTTATTAGAGTGCACAATATTTTGGAGAACACAATACCACCACAGCCATGGATGTCACCAGACTCTGGCTGCAGCAGGATCACAGACTTAGACATGGCACTTGGCAGCAGCCTAGGTCTGGATATCACCAGGGCCCCAGGTGGTATGCAGGGCACCTACTCCTTATCACCTTTACCTCTTCCTTTATGCCACTTTCCACAGCACATGAACCACCCCACTTCTCTTTCTCTCCCATTTCTCCCATTTCTTTATCACACATTTGCTCTTCTGTAGAGGTCCACGGAGATTTCCTAGTGAGATCTGAGATTGCTTTACCCAACGGGGCTGCATTAGAGGATGGCTTGATCATGTGCATGATTACCAGGTGTTTGGAAGGGTCTGCACTGGGCTGTGCTAGGGGGAGGTCTTTTGCTCCATCCCTTGGCATTCCTATAAATAGCTGTTTAGAAGAGACACAAGGGGCTGGTAGATAAGGATCCAGGCCCTCCTGAGGCTATCCTATGCACAAAGGCTCTGCCACAGAAACCTGGAGAACCAGTTGATCTGGATTACTGGTAAGCAACTGACAGCAGTTTAACTGGTAAGGAGTATGTCAAGATAAAGAGGCAGTCAGGTTTCCGATTCCACAGGTTCTAGGAAGTGACAGGCTCTGTCACACAACTGCAACTTTGTCTCTTTTTTCTAAAGTTGATGAAGCCCTGTGATGAGGGTAGAACTCAGGGGTAAGACATTTGCCTGGATGTGTCAGTGCCGACACCCCCCATCTTATTGGAGCTACTTATATATGCTTGGTCATTTTCATCCTTTCCTCCGGAGTGAAGTCTTCCAAGTCTCTTAGGTGTCTGTGCTGGTTAGTTTTGTCAACTGGACATAAACAAGAGTCACTTGAGGGTAGAGAACATCAACGGAGGAATTGCCTCCATCAGATTGGTAAAGTGACTAATGATGGGTGTGTTAGAGCCCAGTTCACTGTCTGTCAATAGTGCCATCTTTGGGTAGGTATACAAGAAATCAAGATGAGCAAGCCATGGAAAGTGATCCAGGAAGAGGTATCCTCCATGATTCCAGCCTCTGCTCCTGCTTTAGCTCTTGCACTGACTTACCACAATGACCCACTGTGACTGGAATGCGTAAGCCAGAGAAATCCTTTCCTCAACAAGTTGTTTTTGGCCATGGTGTTTATCACAATAGAAAGCAAAGCAGGGCAGGTATTTTTTTTCATTCATTTTAGATTTATATTTATTTCTCAAAAATTATTTTTAAGTATTAAGGAAGCTAGGGTATTTGTAGGTGTGGATAGTGTTGTTATACTTTCATGTTATAATGATAGATATTTATAATACATACTGTCATAGAACATTATGTACTTAAATTATTATGTGTACACTAATGCCTGATTCAATGTTTGAAGTACAAAAAGGCTGAGGGTTTTTTTTGAAGTCATAAAGAACCATGCCTCTAATTCTTAAGATATACTTATAATTTGTTGTATTTGGGAAGATCTGGCTGGTGCCTGAGAATTCAAATCATAATTACTTAGAAGTGACAGGTTAGAATGTGAGCATTCGAAATTCATGCTAGCTTATTTATGAGTTTTTATGCAATAATGGTAAACCCTGGTAGACAACTAAGTCACAACTGTACTTAGAGAATTGTAGTGTTCTAATACATGTGTTCTGGTCTGCAAATGTTTACATTAATATAGAATTACAAAACCCTATGTTCAAAGACAAGGCAAAATAATTCAAGATGATTTGATCTAAGCAATAAGAAAATTTCAGAGAATGGAAAAAAACAAATTTTGATCCAGAGACTGGGGAGGTTTAAATCTCAAGACTAGTGCTTGAACACAAATATTCTGTGTTCCCTATATGATCATAAGTGTAGTAATGAATACATATTAGCATCGGCATCTATCCTTTACCCTCAGTTCATGTTCCAGCATGGTTTCTTCACATACCATAGCTGAGAGAAGCTCCTTCCCTAACACAGCAAGGTCATGCAGCATCTCTACCTCAGCTTTTCTTTTTGTTCCAGTGACTTAGGATAAAGTAATGACTGAAAAATTCCTACCAGCAGGAAATAAATGTAAAACTATTAACTTTGGAGTTGTCTGATGCTTCCCTACCAAGTTCATACTAAATATTCAGCAAATGCTTGATTTATACAGAACAAAATCCCACTTTACTTGAAGTCTTTAACATTCTACTCCCCATCCTCCATTAAGCAAGAGCTTGGACTATTGTACTGAGCCAGAAAAGGATATATTGTTAGATTTATTTTCCACTGACCAGCCACATGCTGGGACTAGTGTCTCTTCTAAATCACTAGCCTAAGAAGAAAGGTCTCAGCATTGTTCTTTAGTATGTATTGCTTTCTCATTTGGGGTGTACTGCCCTGAATGGCCAGGCACCAAAGATATAGTAATGTCAATGACTGGATCTGAATACTCCAGACTTGAATATATTTTCCAGAAAAAATATCTACAGAGGAAGTTGGTAAAAAGTATTTGGAAAGAAATGCAAATAAATACAAGAAAAAATTCTCTGACCCTGGGGAAACTAGTTCATGTTACTTGTCTCTCCGAGTATATTACATATCCTTTACTACAATTAAGTTTTCATTATTTAGTTTAAAATTTTCCCTACAATAACTAAATTTTATGTGGATTTTTTTTCTTATGAAAGTACCTGAACTCACCTGTGTGGAAGCTCTTGGTCATTTAGGATGATCTGCAGTAGTCTGTCTTGATAACAGGTTTATATCTCCCAACCCTCAGTTCTGATTTTACGAGGCTACTGCTTATCATTTTGAAATTATTTTTAGCACCAGTAGAAGAAAATCACCTTTGAGATACAGTTCTCATCACCTGAAATGATAAGCTTTTTGATTTTGTGACAGAGCAAGACAGTGCAGAGGTTCCTCCATTTTGTATTCTTGCTGAGGCCATTTAACTAGAATTTGATCTCCTTGATGGAGAATCCCATGGAAAATTACCCAACTCTATTCTAGGAACCCAAGGTCAAGATGTGCTAGCTAACTTTTCTTAGCTTCTGTTAAACTGTCTGCTTATACAAACTTTCTCCTCTAGCTAGCTGCTTATCTTAGCTTCTGTTAAACTGACTGCTTACGCAAACACACAGCTGCAACGTGAGATACCAGGATGCAGGTTTTGAAAAGCCCTCCACTCACCTTGTCACCATATCTTGGCTTATCCCTCTGGCAGAAGCCTCCTGACCCCCCAGAGGCTAGTCCAGCATCCTGACCCCAAAGACCATACCAGCATCTTGAACCCTGGAGACCAGTCTAGCTCCCTGAAATCAGGCAGAAGCATCCTACCCCACCAGAGGCAGGCCAGCATCCTGAATCCCAGAGGACCCCTGGCCAGATTAGAGGCCATGCACATCACCGGAACTCCAGACCCCAACTTAAGAGGCAAAGTCCTGCTAGACCAGAGGCCATGCGGGCCATCAGAAATTCAGTCCTGTGGTCAGGCAGGACTGAATTTCTACTCAAGCACTAGCCACTCCAGCCAGGAGACCAGAGAGGAAAGAGAAACCAAGGAAGAAAACTCTCATCTAACAAAAAACCAGAAATTGACACCTCAACCTATAGTCACTCCAAATCCAAATGACTAAACACCCACAGAAGAACACAATCATGTGCTATAAGACAACCACTCCATATGCTGTGAATATGTTTTATTACCATTGGTTAATAAAGAAGCTGCTTTGGCCTATAGCAAGGCAGGATAAAGCCAGGCAGAAAATCCAAGCAGAGATACAGGGAAAAGGGTGGAGACAGAAGATGCCAGCAAGCTGCCAAAGCAACAAGATCTAGTAGAGAACAGGTAATGAACATGAAGCCATGTGGCAAAATATAGATGAGTAGAAATGGGATAATTTAAGTTATAAGAGGTAGTCAGTAATAAGCCTGAGCTGTAGTGGTATTGTGTTCACCAAAATATTATGTACCTTAATAAACTTATCTGGGGTCAGAGAACAGACAAGCCACTAGTTAGTCAGTGATAGCACACGCCTTTAATCCTAGCATTCCAGAGATAGAAATCCCTCTGGATCTCTGTGAGTTCAAGGCCACATTGGAAATAGCCAAGCATGGTGACCCGCCTTTAATCCCAGAAAGCCAGCCTTTAATCCCAGGGAGTGGTGGTAGAAAGTAGAAAGATATATAAGGCGTGAGGACCAGAAACTAGAGGCTTTTGGCTGGTTAGGCATTTGGGCTGGTTAAGCATTCAGGCTTTTGAGCAGTAATTCAGCTGAGACCCATTCTGGATGAGGACTCAGAGGCCTTCAGTCTGAGGAGACAAGACCAGCTGAGGATCCAGCGAGGTGAGATAGCTGTGGCTTGTTCTGACTCTCTGATCTACCAGCATGGACCCCAATAACTCGCCTCGGGTTTGATTTTATTAATAAGAACCTTTACGATTCATGCTACACTGAGCAATAAAACAAATGGTTTGTAATTAATAACAAGCATCTGAGTGATTATTTTAAAAGTGATTGCAGGACTCGATGGGACAGAAAAGCCTCTGTTTACAAACATGTCACCCCCAGAGCCCAGCCTCCACACTACAGCAAGCCCTGAATATTCCAGCAAAACTGAAGCACAAGAAAATGACCTTAAGACCAAATTTATGAAGATGATAGATGCCCTTAAAGATAAAATGAATAAATTCCTTAAAGAAATCAAGGAAAAGACAAACAAAAAATGGAGGAAATTAATAAAACCCTCACAGAATGTCAAGAAAGTCAAAAACCCAGAAAAAAAACCAACCAAACAACCAAAGAAAAAACAAATAAAAACAAAAACAGAAAAAAAAACCCCAAAACTAAAAACAAACAGTTGAAGGAAATGAATAAAAGTGTTTAAGACCTGAAAATGGAATAGAACCAATAAAGGAAACACAAACTAAGTGAATTCTGGAAATGGAAAATCGAGGTAAGAAAATTGGAATTACAGATGCAAACCTCAACAACACAATACAAGATATGGAAAAAACAATCTCAGGCATTGAAGACAAGACAGAAGAAATAGATACATAGGTCAAAGAAAATATTAGATTTAAAAATTCCTTACACAAACATCCAGAAAATCTTGGACACTATGAAAAGACCAAACCTAAGAATAATAGGAATAGAATAAGGAGAAATGATTCCTAGTTCAAAGGCCTACAAAATATTTTTAACACAACCATAGAAAAAAATTTCCTAATCTACAGAAGGACATGCCTATAAATGTGCAAGAAGCTTACAGAACACCAAATAAACTGGACAAGAAAAGAAAAATCCCTCACCACATAATAATCAAAACACTAAACACACAGCACAAAGAAAAAAATATGAAACCCTGCAAGGGAAAAGGCCAAGTACCACATAAAGGTAAAACTGTTAGAATTACAACTGACTTCTCAAAGCCAGAAGGGACTGGACAGATGTGTTTTGAACTCTAAGAGACAAGAGATGCCAACCTAGACTACTGTATGCAGCAATATTTTCAATCTCAATGGATGTAGAAAATAAGATATTCCATGATAAATTCAAATTTAAACAATATCCACAAATCCAGCCATAAAGAAGGTAATAGAAGGAAAATTCCAACCTAACAAGGTTAACTAAACCCAAGAAAACACAAGCAATAAGCATTCTCAAACCAGCTTAACCCAGAGGGAAAACACACAAACACTACTACCACCAAAACTATAACAAAGTAACAGGAATTAACAATAGTTGGTCATTGACTTCTCTCAATATCAATGGACTCAGTTCCCCAGTGAAGACACAGATTAACAAAATGGATGCCAAAAAAAAAAAAATCCTTCTGCTGCATACAAAAAAACACACCCCAACATCAAATTTAGACATTACCTCAGAGTAAAAGGTTGGAAAAAGAATTTTCAAGGAAATAGCCCCAAGAAGCAAGCTGATGCAGCTATTTTAATATATAACAAAATAGACCTCAAATCAAAATTAATCAAAAGAAATGGAGAAGGAAACTCCACACTAATCAAAGGAAAAACCCATCAAGATGATGTTTCACTTCTTAACATCTATGCTCAAATGCAAGGCTACCCACATTTGTAAAGGAAACATTACTAAACCTTAAATCACACATTGACCCTCATACATTGATAGTGGGGAACTTCAATGCCCCATTTTCACCAATGGACAGACTACCCAGACATAAACTAAACAAAGAAATAATTGAGTTTACAGACATTGTGAATCAAATGGACATAACATATCTACATAATATTTTACCCAAACACAAAAGAATATACCTTCTGCTCAGCACCTCATGGAACATTCTCAAAAACTGACCACATACTCTGTCACACTGTCCCAAAGCAAGTCTCAACAGATAGATACAAGAAAGTTGAAATAACCCCATCTATCTTATCAGATCACCACAGATTAAAGTTGGATTTCAGCAACAATAGAAACAATAAAACCCTATAATCATATAGAAACTGAACAGCTCTCTACTAAATAACTACTGGGTCAAGGCAGATATAAAGAAGGAAACTAAAGACTTCCTAGAATTCAATGAAAATGAATGCACAACATACCCAAACTTATGGAACAAGATTAAAATCATGCAAAGAGGAAAGTTTGTAGCACTATGAGTTTTCATAAAGAATTTAGAGAGATCTTATACTAGCAATGTAACAGCAGACCCCTAGAACAAGAAGAAGCAGACACACCCAATAGGTGTAGACACCAGGAAATAATCAAACTGAGGGCTAAAATCAGTAAAATAGTAACATAAAGAGCCAAATGAAGAATCGATGAAACAAAAGTTTCATCTTTGAGAAAAATCAACAAGTCGATAAACCCTTATCCAAACTAACAAAAACCCTTGAGAGAATACCCAAATTAACAAAATCAGAAATGAAAAGGGGGACATAGCAACAGACACTGAGGAAATCCAAAGAATAATTAAGTGATACTTTAAAAACCTATATTCCACAAAATTGGAAAATCTAAAAGTAATGGAAATTTTTCTTGATAGATACCATTTACCAAAGGTAAGTCAAGATCAGGTAAACAATTTAAATAGACCTATAACATGAAAGAAAATAGGTACAAATCAAAATAACTCCTGCAGAAGAGGATGAAGAAGGACTGTAGGAGGCAGAGATGCCAAGGATAAGACAATCCACAGAATCAACTAATCTGGGTACATAGGGACTCATAGAGACTAAACTGGCAACCAACGAGCCTGCATGGGACTTATCTAGGTCTTCTGCATATATGTTACAGATGTGTAGCTTTGTCTTCTTGTCAGCCTCCCAACAGTGGAAGCAGGGACTGTCTCTGACTCTTTTCCCTGGCTTTTGGGGCCCTGTTCTTCATACTGCATTGCCTTGTCAAGCCTTAATATGAGGAGGGGGGTGACTATTCTTACTGCAACTTGATATGCCATGTTTGGTAGATAGATACACATGGTAGATTGGCCTGTTTCTGCATAGAAATGGAGCAGGAGTAGATGTTGGGGGTGCAGAGGAGAGGTGGGGAGAGAAACTAGTAGAACAAGGAGGGGAAGTTATGGTCTGGATGTAACTAATAATAATAATAATAATTTACACACAACAACAACAAAAGACAAAACAAAACAAACTCTAAACACTCACTGGTACATTTGGGTCCCAAATACCTGAATGCAATCGCAGCCAACTTTCAATAAAGAATTTCAATAGGCTCTAAACTGCGTCTGAGTGATCTTCTCTTGTGGGCTCCTTATAACAATTTCTTTCAACTTTATTGTGTTTTACTATATTTTGCATAGTTTCCTTCAGCTTTTTATTTTTTAACAGCCTTCTAAGGACTGTAATAACTGATAACTGCCTTCTAACTTTACAACCCTGCCATAGAGTCTTTAGATATTTATTAATTGATTCACTTAACCAATTTATTAATTGATTCACTTAACCAATAAGAGTATATACAGAAAAAAACATTAAAAAATACTATGGGGATAAAACTTGGAAAATGTATGAAGAGTACCCTCTGGGAACCAGCTCTCAAATCAAGGAATGACTTCTCATCAAGTATCCAAAATCCTATGATGTGAACCTTTCGATATAAACCATATGCTTAAGCATGTGCTCTAGGATATATTGTAACTGCATTATAAATGCTTATATGTCTATCCACAAATAAGTATAGTGTCAACCCTCACCAAAGAACCTTCTTTTTAGAGTGAACAGACACCTTCTAGAAAACCCCAACTAGTCAAAATGTAGAGAACAACTAACCATTGGGTATCTAGCTCTTATTGATATACCTAAAATAGGGCTCTTATATTTCAGGCTCAAGAGATATCACAGAAGAGAGAGTAGAAATATTATTATTTATATTACATATTATTAATATTATAAGAAATATTATTGTAAGAATCAGATTCTAGGAAGTCTGATGAGAGATCCTATCTTCTAGGAATGACAGAGAAGCCACACACATGAAATCTCAACAATATTGTTGCCTAGGTAAGACTTAAACAATGACAATACTAGTTGACATGCTTTGTGGATGGAGAAAATCTGACCAGGTTCTACTCCTGGGTGACAAGATATAGGCAATTAATGATTGCTGGGAGAGGGAAAGTTAATTTTCCCCAAGGATAAGCCCCCTTATTCGTTAACCAATATCATGTGGCCAGTCTTAAACAACAAACACACACATACAACCACCATTAAATAGATTCAGTAGGTTGTATTTATGAATTTATTAACATAATTGCATATAATAATAATTTTACAAGGTCACAAATGAGAGGAAGTGGGAGGAGTTATATTGAAGGGTTTAGAGGGAAAGAGGGGGGATGATGCAATTATGTTTTAATGAAAAATAGAATAAATTATAAGAATGGATTTATACTATCCTGACCTCTAACGTTATCTTAATTTTGTCTAGGCTTGTATTTTGCATAAACAGGACACCAAAGCTTAGATCCTTTTGCACAGCTTTCAGTCAGTCCTGCCTTAGGAGATTCGCTAGTAAAACTGCCCTCATTCATTCTACTGACGATAAAATTTCATCACGTGATTGTTGCTCAATTCATCTCTGCTTCCTATCATTGCTAGACATTCAGATAATGTGCTGCTTTGGATTGTTATGAATTGAATTGCTTTGAGCACACTATTGCATGCTTTTGCATGAGCATATGTATGCATTTCAATTAGCCATATAAGTAGGAGTAGAACTGCTGGTTTGGGTTTACTTTGTTATTAAATATTTGATGTCATCTTAATCAGTTTTGGAATGGTGTCATAGTTTGAATATAAAACATTCCTCACTGGCTCATGGTTTAAATCCCAAGTCTCCATTCTGTGGTACTATCTTGGAAGTTTCTGGAAAGTTTAGATTATGGAGCTTAGCTGGAGGAATTAGGTCACAGGGGATAGACCTGGGAAAGTGTCTTGTTCTTGATTGTGTCTTGTTTCACTCTACCCTTGTCCATCAGAATTGCTTTGCTATGCCCTCTCTGTCATGAATGGATGAGTCATTCGAACCTGTGAACCAAAGTGCATGCCTTCTGCCTTAAGTCTTTTATCAGGTATTGGGATACACCAATGAAAATGTACCTAATACAAATGAACAAAAATGTTAGTACATTGGGTCAGTGTCTAAACTTTCAGTTGAGAATCTAATGTGTAATTGTGCCTGATAAGTATTATTAACATTCAGTATCAATGCAATTATTCACACTTTAAATTTTTCACTTGAACCAGAATAAATTGTGAATCCATAACTAACATCAACAAATACGTAAATGTTGAAGACTGGATTTTTTTCCTTTTAATAGAGCAATGCACATTTTGCTTTAAATATTATTTAGGAAAATTATGAGTTGGGTGGTGGTGGTGCAAGACTTTAATCCCAGCACTTGGGAGGCAGAGACAGGTGGATCTCTGTGAGTTCAAGGCTAGCCTGGGCTACAGAGTGAGTTCCAGAAAAGGCTCCAAAGCTACACAGAGAAACCCTTTCTTGAAAAAAAAAGAAAAGGAAAAAAATTATATGCAGAAAATATTCATAACTGAACTTGTTTTTCAAGTATTTTAAAATTAAGACTCATTCCAAAGCTTCCATTGAAAAGCAAAATTAAAGAAAAGAAAAAGAAAAAAAATTCCACAGCCAATTATTATTTCTTGTTGTTTTGATTCATATTTGTTCAATTATGCATTGCTGAATAAACCTAGTCTCTCTAGCCTTCACCTTCTGAACTTGAATGATTTGTATGTGATCTAATCATATTTCCTGGTCCCAGGCCACTCTGTCGTCTAACTATGCATGCCTCTGTCTTATTTCCATACATTGGGTCTCAGAGATAACCAAATGCATGTCGGACATCCCCAATTAGAATCACCAGGTCCCTATGGCCTCCTTGCAGTGCCCTCTCTCCCTGTATCCTATCAGTTTAGTGGCATGTTTTTCTCCATCCCTTTCCCTGAAGCAACCTCTCCTTCAATTCCTCCTGCCCCTAAGGAGTCTGCTTCAGCATTTGTTTATATATCAAAATAATTGGAAAGTAAATTAATTCTCAGCTTCAATTTTTCAAGCTCCTTTTCAATTCTTGTGGCTTTCCCCCACCCTCCGCAGTCTTGGGACTTTGGTAACCAGCAAGGACTTTGAAAACAGAAAGCACAGAATAGATATTGATTGATTAGTTGATGATTTTAGTCTAGGGTTTTATGATTGACTGACTAGCTTGGTTACTTTACTTCTCCTGGGTTCCCAGTGTCTGATTATTATACTACACAGAGAGAGTCATTAAGCTTGTTTGCAAAGCCCACAGTCTCAATAACTCTGCTGCTTTTATATAAGAGACTTAATGGAAAAACCAATATAAACCTCTGAACTGTGTGTTCTTTAGTGACAAGAAAATACAAATATTGTATTTCTTTATGTACTAAACACTTCCTACTGTGCATTTATAGGCCTATCTGGTTAATATATATCCATTTTTGCTTCATTTGTTCTTGCATAATTTTATTTTTTATATGTATCATTAAATACAAAATTAAACATCATGTTAAACTAATATATATTTATATATATATGTAAATACATGGATAGAGAGAGAGGGAATCAGGGGGACAAAGAGAGATACTGAGAGGGACCAAGTGAGTTCTATAATGTCCTGAGGAAGCATACAGTTGAGAAGCAATGCAAGTATCTCCTCAAATAGTCCTTAGTGATCCCCACTTTCTAGACTCATGCTCTCTGTGATGCCCCTCAAGCTGTGTTCTATCTAGCCTGGTGACATTTCTTACTAGGGAGTAACATGTTAATGGCTGGCTTCAAGAGTGTCCAATCTCCATGTTTCTCGTTTTCTGCTGGCTTTCCCTTGCTAGATTTTACAATGCATGTGGCCACACTGTAAGGTCCAAGGACAAATGAACTGAACACAACCACTTTACAGCAGCCATCTAGGAACTTGGTCTGTCATTGATTCTTACTGTTTTGGCTACGGTCTAGTATGGTACTTACACTACCAGTCCAACAGTGTATTGATTCTGCTGGATATTGATTCCTCCCCCCATCAGCCTTTAGATGAGGCTGATTATCCTGACCAATATCTTAATTATACCTTCTTAGAGACCCTGAAGTAAAGGATTCAGAGAAGTCATGACCAAAGCTTGGCTTGCAGAAACTGCTAGTTAGCAATTGTGTGGGGTTGTAAGCACTAAGCTTGTTATAAGCTGTTACATTGCAAAATTCTTTTCTGGAAGATCATACGTGTAAAGTGGCTACTCAGTGCTCAACAATAGGACACCAGAAATACAGAATCTAATTTTTAAACAACTGTTCTGTAATGCAAGGCTTTGGTACAACCCTAATGGCAAAAGCAGAGGTGAATTAAAGCTCTTCAGAAAGGCTAGCTCAACTTTGCAAGGTCATAAAGAACAAATGCTACAAATAAGTACTTCATACCATAGAGAATGGAATGAGAGTAATGTTTTCATGGATTAAGAATGAAATATACCAGAGAATGAGACAATGAAAGATGGAAATAGCCACTATATATGTATATTATACTTTAGGGAAAATAGAAATTTTGTTTCAATTCTCTTGTACGAAAAATCTGTTCACAAATGAAGGTACACAAAGAATACAGAAAGAACTGGAAACCTGTTATTTTCTTTCTTAAGAAAATGAAAAGTTATTGCCTGAGAAGTTTTGCAATAGATAGCATATTTTTTTTTTCGGGAAAGTAATGCTTTATATGGCAACCAGATTTCCAAGCTGTCTAGGACCACAGCTAACAATAATGCAGCTGAATTACTGCACACTTGTAATGAAAATAATGGGACATCAGACTCTTAAAATGATGCGCATTAGATATAATGGCAAAATGAAGCCAATAAGGTGGAAAAACAAATTACTTAACTAAATTATTTCCTCAAGAAAACCACTTCTAATGGAAAATGTGTGGGGATTCTGGACTTTGATGAGACCTTTAGAATTGATATCACTGGTTCTGTATTGTTATTTCTAACTCCTTTACAACAGAACCTACTCTTGATACCAATATATTGCTAGCGTAGCTTTTGCTCATATGAGACATGAATGGGGACACAGTGAGGGTTAGGTGTCAAGTTTTTTTTGTTTTGTTTTGTTTAGAGATAAATACATAAGAAGTTGGAAGGAAAAAACAAAGAAGAAAATAATTAAGAAAATCGATACAAAGAGACACAGTGGCCTGTTGGTTGAAGAAACAGCTGAGTTTGATGTACTGGGGATACATTGCTCCAGCAAATAGGAATGCTCTGCGAACTGCATCTGTGTATGCCTGGTATTTTTCAGGATCTCAGATTCATCATCTTAACACTGAGATTATGGTGAGTGTTTCTAATTGTACATCCTAATGTATATGCTTATACTGTAGCTGACTGTCGTGTTCTGACTGATGGATCCATGTAACCTTTTTAAGAGGAAAAAGGGAAGTCATAAGAAGGAAATTTGAATTATCCCCTTTTCATGAAAAATTTTATCTGTTGAAGAAAGGGAGGGGGGTCTGATGGTAATTTTAGATGTCTACCAGGTTAAGGGATAGATGGGTAGATGGCAAAGTACTATTTCTGAATTTGCCTGTGAAGGTATTCCTGGAAGAGCAATGTCAGTGTATCACAGTGGGAAGATCTATTTTGTAAAGGCACACCCAGTCCAACAAGGGTCCTGTAGAACAACATGATAGAGAAAACATGACTGATTTCTCCAGTACTTGAGTCTCATTTCTTGCTCTTAGTCATCAGAACTCAGTATCTGTTACCCTTGGGTCTGTCACAGACATGTATTGGTCTTCCTATTCTACCTATAACTCCTGTTCCAAGGATTTAAAGTCTTTGTTCTAAATCTGAGGGTTAAATCATTGCCTTTCTGGCTCTCTCTATTTCAATTAGATGACTTACTGTGGGACTCTCTCTCTTTCTCTTACTGTGGAACTATCTCTCTTTCTCATGTATATGTGTGCACATGTACATGAGCAGGTATGCAGACCATAATAGTTAATTTTGCTTGTCAAGTTGGCTATATCTGGAACCATTTAAAACACAGACAGCTGGGCACTCCTGTGATATATGTTTTGAATAGATTATTTGAGGTAAAGATCCACTCTAAATTTTGGCCATCCTTTCTGATGGCAGCCAACATAAAAGTACATGGAAAAAGGAAGCTTTGATCTTTTTCCTGCTTGCCTTCACTCTTGCCAGAAAGTTAATATATACTGTTCCTGAGACACCTTTTCCCTTATTGTTTGGGATGACAATGTAGACTGAAGACCAGAATCTCTCAAGGAATCCTCTTGAACTCCCGCACATATCTGGACTTCTGAGATATACAGCCTTGTGAAATGAACAACTACTGAATGCTTACCCTTTCTGTAGGCAGACAGCCATTGATGTCTATGGACTAGTCAGATCACAGTATGTAAGTCAATATAATAAATCCCAAATATAATGTATATATTCACTCTATTAGTTATGTTCCTTTAGAGAACCCTGACTAATACATAGATATAGTACAGTTTGCATGTTGAGACCAAAGCACAACATTTGATGTCAGTCCTCTCTTTCCTCCTAGTTTGATATGGAGTCTCTTATTCATCTCATATATCAGCTAGATGACTATGGACTTCTGGGAACTTTTCTGTCTGTCATTCATATTGCCATAGGAACCCGGTGTTACAGATGGTGTACTACCACACCTGGCATTAAAAGAGTTTAGGGATTCAAATTCAGGGTCCTCATGTAGAAAGAGAGTTTGCCCCTGAACCATCTCTCCCACTCCAATTCTTTTATCTCCCCATATTTGAATGGATATTTTTTCAATATATTACCTATCATGTACATATATATATATATGTATATATATATATATATATATATACATATATATATATATGTCTGAATGTCTGTCTATCATCTATCTATCTATCTATCATCTATCTATCTATCTATCTATCTATCTATCTATCTATCTATCTATCAGTTATCTATCTATCTATTGTTGATCTATCTATTACCTATCATCTTTCTATGTAATATATATCATGTACTTGTCCATCATATATTTGTTACCTATCTACGTATGTTACTATCCATTCATTCTATAGTTTCTGTCAATGTGTAGAACCTTAATACAACTAGAAAAAGAGACAGAATTGGCCAAAAAGCTCCAAACTAGAACATGCAGAATAGGCTGATGAAATATTCACCATCCTTTTCTGCTTTTTGTAAGTGCAGGTCTAATTACCTTGTGTGAACATCTTTGTATGAGAGAGACATTATGAGCAACTTTTCCACCAATGAATTGTGGATGGAAACAAGTTGTCACTTTCAATTAAAGCATGCCTTCTCATGGGAACCTTGAGCCATGCATTAAAGGAGACCTATCATGTGACAGGGGCCTGAAATTCTAAATGGCTGCATGGAACAGATACCCACCCACATGCTTATAGAAATGAAAAGAAGATAAAGCTGAAGTATGCTAACCACTGTGAATATGAAGTTTAGCAGAAGCTTTTGTTATTTATATATAGAACATAAATGGACAAAGGCAGGGATGCAATGTAAATGAAGGATGAATTTATGTTTACAAAATAAAGATGGAAAGAGGCTGGAAAAATGGATCAGTTGTTAAGAGTGTTCACTGCGTTTGTAGAGGACCTGAGTTTCATTCTCAGTACCCATGTTAGGTGGGTCACAACCACCTGCAACTCTGGTGCCCTTTTCTGGCCTCCACAAGCTCATGGATGTGTGATATGTGCACATGTGTGTGTGTGTGTGTGTGTGTGTGTGTGTGTGTGTGTGTGTGTACATTCACACATGCATGCAAAAAAACCTAACAATTTAAAAAATAAAACAAACCTAAAACTAAATAAATAAAAGTCCAGATTCAGAGGACAGATGAAGCACATGGCAATAATTTATGTACAAAAGTATAACTTCTGGATTCCAGTCGAAGCCTGGCTTCTCCTGTCTATTGAACAGCACTGCACTGACAGCTTGCTTTCATAGTATAGTCATTACATACAAGCAAACTGCACTATCATAGATTCCCAAAGCTGGTGGGATAGCTCTCCATCGGAGAAGAGTTTATTTATTCATCAGCAAAGCTCAAGAGTGTATTTTCTGAAATATTTGCTTGGGAGCTCAAAATTTGAACTTGTAGCCTCGGCTCAACCATGTGTTCAAGGTAATAAAAGCTGCTTCTGTTGAAGATATAATATTAGAATACCCATTGTGTATATTTTTCCAATTAATTGGACTTTAATTACTTTGCAGAGAATTTATAAAAGAGTCATCAAAGTTTCCAAGATGAGAACAAGCTGGTGCATATTCCATTTACTTTCTATAGAGATATCTCCCCATGAAACTTAAAAAAAAACAATAGCCAATTTAATTTTCTGCTGTTGAGGTTTATAAAAGACCCAATAGAGCTCCTATCTCTAATTTTTAATAGAGACAGCTCTATTTGGAAATATAAATGCTGAGAAAGGGAACATACTCAAAATGCTATGTTAATCAAGGTGACCCTTCATATTATCTATTCCAATATTCACTCTGTCTTCTCTTTCTCCGAATTGTTACATATATGTACACAAACAATACACACAGAGAGACACACATACACCCTTGTAAGACTGAACCACTATTTGTCGAAGCAAAGTTAAAAGATGCAAGCAAAGCCAAGTATGATGGTATGATGGTATAGCCTTATAGTATCAGAACCTAGGAAGTCAATCTAAGATGTTTTACATTCAAGGCTACCCTGGGATGTGTACTGAGAATTTCTGTGTGTAAAAAGATTAAGAAGATATAGTAGCATAAAGCTAACTCTTTTACTATTCTCATTTGTCATATAGCTATGTTTCTGATGTTACAAGGGGAAGCAACTTAAAATGTACATATGAAAATGATTAAGAAGTGTATTTAATCTTAAATACTAAAATATGAATCAGGAAACTTAATAGTTGAAATATAACAATAAGATAAAATACTTTCTCTTGAAGTAAATTATTTACAGTCAACTGGTAAGTGAGCCTTAATCCCCACTGCTGTAGATGTCGATGATAGATGTCTGAGAATTGGAGGAGAGAAAGCTGAAAGTGATCTAAGGTTGAACCCTACCATTTCCTCCATTAAAACACTGATGCTAAAATAGCGGGTGGACTCATTTTTATAGACTATTCTAATTATGTTCAGTTTGGTCAATAGAAAACATTAGCATTTTGAGCAATAGAGATGACCAAATTGGAAGCTAAATAAAAAGCGAAATGTGAAATTAAAATCCGCCAGAACCCATCCGTTCACTATGGTTGAAATGCACACTTACCTAAAGGTAGCCGTCTGCCCTTGGGGTGTCTCAAATCCCTTTTCAGCACTGTGCTTTGATGCTGTGAGATGCTAAGCTAGGAGATAATTAGCTGACTATTTTGCCTTTGATATCGAATTTCTGATTTTTAACCTTGTACTATATACTGTGGCTATAATTCGTATTTTCTAACCAAAGCCACTTGGATTTACTTCATAATACTGTCAGGTACATTTCTGTAGCCTGAATTAGTTTAATGTTTCTGACAATGAATTTCCAAGTAATTGAAATGGCTTCACTCCATGATATGTCTCTCAGGGCACTCTTGGAAATTAAATGTTACTCTTCAACAGTTATTTGCTTACTTCATCCTCATTTTATTAAATAATCATAAAAACCTTTCAAATTTAAATATGCATGCTCTGTTATCTCAAAGGTCTGGCAAGATGGAGAGGCTGGATGAAGCTCAGCCAAGTCCATGGTCTTTTTGCTTCTCAGAGGATTTTCCATTTTCATTTCAGCATATCTCAAGTCACGAACATCTTGGAGATTGCTACCTCACACACACTAGGGTTTTACTTTATTTGCACTAGGACAGAAGAAATTGCATCTGACTAGAGCTAGCTCAAACCCTTTTACAATGTTGGAAACACTTCACACAATTAATAGAAAAGAGAGTAAATTGATCTTTCATTTTGAAGAAAAGTTAGGCACAAAATTTATTATGATTGAGGAAACAGAGACACAGGTATCCACAGTTATGTACATGAGGATGAACTGCTTTATTAGGTCCAATTTGTAACAAAAGACCTGCTCCTCATTGTAGAAATGCTTCTTTGCATATATCTGGGTATAAATTTGTAGAAATCAAAATGGAGAATATAGTCCTTGTTTGAAGGTGATTCTTGAGACATGAAATGACTTATACAGGTTCAACTGTTGAATTCCTAGTTCAACTACTCCACACCAGTGTACAGGGACACAGACTTGGTAAACTGTGGATGTGGACAATACCAGAGGGTACTAAAACAATCTCTTTGTTTCTACCTTCCACATGATAGCTTTGAAGCTTCAAATTTCCCCCCACCCCCGCCAAAAAAATAAGATCAACTGCACATGATTTTATGAAGACAAAAGTTAGTTTTAGTGTACTTAAAATATAAAAAATGATAGTATTCATAATTCTAATAATGACATACAAATCTGTTATTGCTTGTATTAATATTTCTATAGTCAGATTGATTGAATGTAGAAATGCGTTATAGCTAGAAGGCTATGCTATTTGGAAAACCTTTAATTTCATTCCCTTTAGTTGTTGACTGCACATGATAATTGTTTTTTCATCAAAAGCACAAAACACAGGCTAGGTAGTTCCACAAAGAAGGCTGTGTATATTAGCTCATGGAAAGAGAGAATTTGCATTCTGCTCCCGTTTTTTCCCTGTATCTATTGAGGAATCCTAGGTAAAGAAACACATCTTTTCATTCATTTAGGGAGGAAGGGCAGGGAACAGAGGTTTTATCTGTGATATCAAAGCTCGATCCGTGTAATTATTTTCAAGAGAGAGTGAGGGTGGCTGCAGTATTGTCCCTTAAATACTTGGCATTCTTTGGAAGAAAACATGATGTAATTGGACTTTAATAACTTGGAGGAAAATGTATCCTAGGGCCATAAGATGTTTCTCTACAACATTAGATCTAGGCAAGTTATTATGATTATCTCTTAAAAAGTGTTCAGATTAAGGGATGTGTGATTATAAAGTCCATTACAGAGGCAAGAGCAAAAGAATGATTCAGAAAAGGTACAGAAAGAACAGAGAGAAGCCTGATATTCAACACTTTTACTCCTGAGCATTTTAGGCAGAGGAGTGCTTTAATCACTTGCACTGTCAAGTTCAGTAGGAGAATTGTTGAACAAGGAGGCCTGCCCTGAATACAATTTCCACTTCCCTACTTCCCCTCGATCATGTTTAGAAGCCTGTTTAACGGAGCTCTGCTCTATCTTGATGCATAGACGAGAGCAAGGATAAAGGAATGAAACCCATTGGGTCCAGCAGTTCAGTTCCCACTAAGCTTTGTGATTTCCACCACATGCAGTCATCAAACTTGAAGCAATCACTTTCTGTGATTGCTGTTAGAGATAGAAAACACATACAACATGATTCTTGACCTCAGTTGAAAATGACCTGGTAGAACAGCCAGATGTTGCTTACATGTTCACTTATTTATCTCCTAAAACACTTAATAGCTGATTTCCACAACTGATGACTTCTAGCCAATTATATCAATCTCATTTCTCATTCCCCAGTCCATGTCATTGCTATTGATAGTTTTGAAGACTAATAAACTTGGAGCATTAACATATTAGGCTTGATTTTCTAGAGCATTCTGGATAAAATTCTCTTAGTTTTCAGAGATTACCCTACATATATAACTCAATTAAGTTTTAGGGTAATGTTAAATCTGCTATAACAGAACAGACACAGGAAAGATTTAGCTTTCCTGGGCTGCCTCTGTATCTTCTTTCATGTGAGCTCTCTACAAGTTATTCTTCAACACAGCCCCTACTAAAATTTCAATACTTGTAGCTAAAAACTGTCCTAACTACACTGTGATTGGAGTTGATGCTTTCCACATTTCATTCACAGTCCCCTCAGATTTTAACTTAAAACAGAAACTCAGGGGTAGCCCTTGAAGGTTCTGATCCACTGGTGCTGTATGGAGCTCACCTGTAAGGACTTTGTCCTGGTAATTTTTTTGTCAGTTTGACACAGCTAGGATGATCTGGGTAGAGAGAACCTCAGTCAAGAAAATGTCTCCATCAGACTGTCCTGAAGGCAAGGCTTTAAGGCATTTTCTTGATTAATGATTGATACTAGAGTGCTCAGCCCAATGTGGACAGTGCCACCTCTGGGCAAGTAGAGGTGGGGGTGTGAAAGAAAGTTAGCTCAGCAAGCCAGGGAAAGCAAACCAGTAAGCATCGACTTTGCTTTAGTTCCTGCCTCCAGGTTCCTGCCTTAAGTTTCTACCCTGATTTCCCTTCATAATGAACTGTAAGCTGTCAGATGAAGTAAAACCTTTCCCTCCCCAAGTTCCTTTTGGTCATGGTGTTTATCACAGCAAAGGAAACAAAACTAAGAAAAGCTTTTCATAAATATACAGTTGATGCTTATGCTCAGGGGGAAAATCAGATTTTTCTTTGGTTGCTATGAGACCAACAAAAATTAAAGGTAGACACAGCATTTGACTTAGCCTGGATGAGGGCAGTTTCCTCAGACTTGGGCATGGGTGACTGGTTTTCAGTCTTGGGGAAGAGTGAAAATATGTCCCCTATATAGGGGATACCAGCAAAATGCTGCCTCTGGGACTGTCTTCATCTTTAAAGTGAGGACACTTGAGAAGGAAGACATCCCATGTTTTCCATGATCATCCTGGAAAATGAAATTTTTAGTGTATTTTACCTTCTGATATAAATTATTTTCTGCAGGAACTTATGAGATTTTTCTAATGGCAAGCTCTTTATATTGAAAAAAATGGAGTTACACCATAAGCACTATTATAACTCATTTATGCAAAAAAACTTCTTTAGTTTTCCAGAAAACAATATAGTTTCCAGAGAACTTGACCCATACACCCTCGGCTGTGATTTGATTTTACATTAATTATGTTTTCTTTGACATTTTCATACAGGTATATATTTAATTCTAGTTATTTCCATCTTTTTCTTCTCTTATTTTTCATCTCAGGTCCCTCTTCCTTTAGGTCCTTTTCCCCACATCTATGTGTTTTTGTTTTGTTTATTTAGGACCCACTGAATTTATCCAGAGCCTTCTGTGTGATCATGGGGCTTGGAATTATCCACTAGATCCTGGAGTACTTACCAATACATATATAACTCACACTAAAGACATTGACTCTCCCTTCTCTAGAATACATTAGTAGCCAATTGTTCACAAAGAGGAGTACAGCCTTATGAACTCCGCCTTCATCCATGAGTAACTACTGATAGACCCGCTCTTGCACTGGTTAAGTGCAGAACCTGCAGATGCTATAAGATCATGGTTACATTGACTGTATCATACCTACAGAATGAGGATGACCCTTAGTTCACATTATTTCTTCCCTTATTTCATGATATTCCCCAAGCCTTAGAGGAAGTGGTATAAAAGTCTATTAAGGCTGAGCAACTCACCCTTTGCTTATTCTCAGAGCCTTGAGCAGCCTTCACCACTGATTACTACAAAGAGAAGTTTCTTGGATTAAGGATGAGTATAGCATCACATCAGATTGCTGCATAACTGAATTGAATGATAGAACTAGCCAGTTTCATCTAGAGGAGTTTTAAGAGGCATAATTGCAGTTTAAAATGAGTAATGTTTTAACTTTTTGTTATATTGCAGCTTTATTACATCTAAAATCACTGCTTTCTTTTTGGAAATATGTTCTTTGGTGGAGGGGGAGGTTATTTTGCTTATACTTCCAAATCACAGCCCATCATTAAGTGAAGTCTGGGAAGGAATTCAGTCAGGAACCTGGAGGCAGGAAATAAGGAAAAGACCATGGCTTGTTCAGCTTGCTTTTTCATACAGCTCAAGACCACTTGACCAGGAATGATCCCTCTTACATCAATCATTAATCAATTAATATATGTCAATATGAACAATAATAGGTATATTATTATAATAAATTAGTTGCCTATAGTTCTTTGTGTAGGTTTGACGCCTCTTGGACCTATCCTTGTCCATGTTAACATCTCTGTCACTGCTATCCTTGTTTAGTTCATGTTTAGGCAGTCAGGTTGGTGAGACTTTATGGGTGTAGCTCTGACACTCCTAGGAGACACAATCTCACAGCAAACTCCTTGTTTTTTTGGCTTATGCTATCTTTCCATCCCCCTCTTCTAAAATGATCCCTGCCTTAGGTTCAGGAGTTGTATTGTAGATGTATCAGCTGGAACTAGGATAAACAACTCTGTATTTTGGTTAGTTTGGTTTTGTGTGTCAATCTCCATCCATTGTAATGAAAACTCACCTTGCTATCTTTCTAATTTGTTACCTCTTTTTTCATTAATTACTGTTACATACATACCTGTATATGCATATAAATATATTTTCCTAAATACATAAATACAATCTGGCCAGTCTATATAATGATACTTGTTATATTTTCACTTTTGACCATTTGGTATTGGATACCAATTGATGTGCTCTTCCCTGGGTAAGACTTTTTCTCCTTCTCTCAGCATTCCTTAGGTGCCCATAGTTCTTTGAGTAGGCTTGAGCCCTTGTTGGCTTTCCACCATCCATTTTAACATGTCTATTGTTATTGTCTTTGTTCAGCTCATGTTAAGGCAGTCATATTGGTGAGAATTTATGGGTATAGCTTCTGACATTACTAATAGACACAATCTCACAGAAACTCTCTAATCTCTTGGCTCTTACAATCTTTTCATCCCTTTTTGCAAAATGTTACCTGAGTCTTATTGTGAGAGTATGTGTACATGTACCTATTGGGACCGGGTTACCTAACTCTGCAAATTGATTGACTGTGATTTTCTTTTATTTCTTTTTTTAATTAATCTTATCTCATAGTTTATATCCCAACCATGGTTTCCCCTCCATCATCTCCTGCTAGTATCTGCCATTCCCCCTCCCACAGATCTACCCCTTCTCCTTCCCCTTCAGAAAAGGGCAGACCTCCCAGAGATATCAACCATACATGGCATGCCAAGTTATAATTTTAAAAAAAGGTACTTCTTCTCATATTAAGATTAGATAAGGCAAGCCAGTAGGAGATAAAGGATCACAAAATCAGGCAATAGAGTCAGAGATAGTCCCTTCCCCCACTGTTAGGAGTTCCACAGGAACACCAAGCCACAGAACCATAATATATGTGCAAATGACATAGGTCAGACCCATACAGGCTCCCCAATTGTCGGCTGAGTCTCTGTAGACCCTATGGGCGCTGTTTAGTTGATTCTGTTGTCCATTTTCTTATGGTGTCTTGATCCCTCTAGATTCTACAATTCTTTCTCATCTTCTGCAGGATTCTTCTCGGTCTGCCTAATGTTTGACTGTAGGCCTCAGCATCTGCTCCCATCAGTTAATGGTAAAGCTTCTCTGATGATGATTATGGGACATTCCAGTTTATGAGTACAGCAGAGTAACATTAGGAATCAATTCATTGATACTTTTTTCTTTTTTTTATTCATTTTTTTGGCCAATAATGTTTGATTTTATCCTTGGTCTCTGGGCTATCAAGACTCTGGTTCCTGGCCCTCCAGACAGTGTCTGGCATGAGTGCCCTCTCATGACATGGGTCTCTATTTAGACTAGTCAGTGGTTGGCTGCTCCCACAAGTTCTACAACATGTTTATCCCAGCACATCATGGAGGCAGGACTAATTGTAGGTTGGGAATTTTGTGACTAGGTTGGTGTTCCAATCTCTCCACTGGAAGTCTTGCCTCATTACAGAAGATGGCTAGTTCAAGTAACATATTCCTCATTACTAGGAGTATTTGTTAGGGTCACCCTCATGAATATCTAGGAGTTTCCAATTGTACTAGGTTTCTCTCTAGCCTCCAAAATGCCCTTCAATTCCAATCACCTCTCCCAGTACTTTCTCTCTCTCTCTCTCTCTCTCTCTCTCTCTCTCTCTCTCTCTCTCTCTCTCTCCCCAATCCCCTCTACCTAATATTTCACATTCCCATCCTCCCACCCACAGTCTACCCATGAAATACATTCTATTATATTTCTCCTTCCCAGGGATATCCATGAGTCCCCTTGTGGATCCTGCTTCTTACTTAGACTCTTGCTCTGTGGGTTATAGCATGACTATTAGTTTACAGTTAATAGCCACTTATAAGTGAATACATACCATGTTTGTCTTTCTGGGTCTGGATTACCTCATTCCAGATGTTTTTTTCAAGTTCTATCACTTTGCCTGCAAATCTCATGATGTCATTATTTTAAACAACTGAGTAATACTCCATTATGTAAATGTGCCACATCTTTTTTAATTCAATTTTTGGCTGAGAGACGTCAAGGTTGTTCCCAGTTTCTGGATATTATGGATAAAACCAGTATGAACATAACTGATTAAGAGCCTTTGTGGTATGATAGAGCAAACTTTGGGTATATACCCAGTAGTGGTATAGCTGGGTCTTGAGGTAGATTGGTTCCCATATTTTTTCTGAGTAATCTCCATATTGAGTTCCATAGTGGCTGTACAAGTTTCCATTCCCACCAGCGATGGAGGAGTGTTCCCCTTGATCCATATCCTCACCGGTATGAGCTGTCATTTATGTTATTGATCTTAGCCTTTCTGACAGGTATAAGATGGAATCTCTAAGTGTTTTTTTTACTTGTATTTCTCTGATAGCTAAGGTAGTTGAACAATTTTTTGTTTCTGACCCATTTGTGGTTCCCTTGTTGAGAATTCTCTGTTTAGATCTGTATCTCATTTTTTAATTGTATTATTTGGTTTGTTGTTGTCTAGTTTCTTGAGTTCTTTATACATTTGGAAATTTAGCCTCTGTCAGATGTGGGGCTGGTAAAAATGTTTTTCCATTCTGTAGGCTGCCATTTTGTCCTGTTGACAGTATCCTTTGCCTTACGGAAGCTTGTTAGTTTTGTGAGGTCCCATTTATTGTCAGTCTCAGTGCCTGCACTATTGATGTTTGGTTCAGGAAGTTGTTTCCTGTATCAAGGAATTCAAGACTATCCCCACTTTCTCTTCTATCAAGTTCAGTGCATCTGATTTTGTGTTGAGGTCTTTGATCCACTTGGACTTGAGTTTTGTGCAGGGTAATGAATGAATCTATTTGTATCTTCTACATGCTGACATCGGTCAAACCAGCACAATTTGATGAAGATGCTTTCTTTTTCCATTTTATATTTCTGGCTTCTTTGTGTCCATAGGAGTGTGGATTTTTGTCTGGATCTTTGATTCCATTGATCCACTTTTCTATTTTTATGTCAATACCATGTAGTTTTTCTTACTATATCTCTGTAGTACAGCTTTGAATCAGGTATGGTGATAGCTCTGGAAGTTCTTTTATTTTTCAGGATTGTTTTGGCTACCCTGAGTTTTTGTTTTTCCATATAAAGTTGAGTATTGTTCTTAAAAGTTCTGTAAAAGATTGTGTGGGATTTTAATGGGGATTTCATTGAATCTGTAGATTGCTTTTGGTAAGATGGCCATTTTTATTATGTTAATTCTTACTGATCCAGGAAAATGGGAAATCTTTCCATCCTCTGATATTTTCTTCAATTTCTTTCTTCAAAGACATCAAGTTATTGTCATACAGGTATTTCACTTGCTTGGTTAGAGTTATACCAAGATACTTTATTTTGTGCATGGCTATTGAGAATGGTGTTGTTTCCCTGATTTCTTTCTCAGCAGATTTATCGTTTGCATATAAGGAGGCTACATTTCTTTTTTTTTTTTTTTAAGTTAATCTTGTATTCAGCCACTTAACTAAAAGTGTTTATCAGCTATAGGAGTTCCCTGGTAGATTTTATGTGGTCACTTATGTATACTACCATATCATGTGCAAACACTGGTACTTTCAGTTTTTCCTTTTCAATTTGTATCTCCTTGATCTCCTTTAGTCATCTTATTGCTATGACTAGAACTTCAAGTACTATTTTAAATAGATACGGAAAGAGTGGTCAGCTTTGTATTGTCCTGATTTTAGTGGAATTGCTTTGAGTTTCTCTCTATTTAATTTGATTATGTCTATAGACTTGCGATTAATTGACTTTATTATGTTTACATGTGTCCCTTGTATCCCTGATCTCTTCAAAATCTTTATCATGGAGGAATGTTGGATTCTGTCAAAGGCTTTTTCAGCATCTAGTGAGATGATCAAGTACTTTTTTTTCTTTCAGTTTGTTTATATAGTGGATTACACTGACAGATTTTTGTATGTTGGACCATCCCTGAACCTCTGAATTGAAGCCTATTTAATCATGGTGGATGATCTTTTTGATGTATTCTTGGATTCAGTTTAAAATTATTTTATTGAGTATTTTCCAATCAGTTTTCATGAGGGAAATTGATCTGTAATTTTCTTTCCTTGTTGAATCTTTATGTGGTTTGGGTATCAGGGTGACTATGGCCTCATAAAATGAACTAGGCAATTGAAATGTTTTTAATTGAAGTAGAGTCACATCATTCTCCCTCCAGTATGTACAGGAAATCAAAGTTTGGAGTTTTAACACTGCTAGACATATTTTAATCAACCACTCATTGAATAACCATGAACTGGTCATTTTCTAAGAGTCAGGAACTATTCAGAGCACTGAGAATAAAGAAGCAAAGAAAAACCCATCCCCTTAAAACTGCCATGTTGGTGGAAGTGGGGGGACAGCTTTTTCTTTTCTACCACAAATTCAGGAATAATTATTTACAATTGACAAGTGAGAAAAATAAGCCTTACATATTTAAGGTCACCCATTTTTACTAAATGTGCAACAGAAGTTACACAACCTCCAGCTGTGATCTATGTCCTGTTCATTCTTACATGTGAAGTTCATAATATCGTATGCTAGCCTTTGAAATGCTCACAGCCTTCTTGCAGTGTGCCCTGGTCTCCTCCTAGATACTAACATGTACTTCATCTGCAACATAGTGAATGTCTTAAGAAAGACTTGGCTTTCACATCTCTGCCCTGAGTATAGCTCATATTTCCATGTAAGAAAACACAAGCAAGCTTCATATACTTAGATTCTATTTGAATGGTTCATACTTCCAAGTATCCAGATTAAAGGCAAAACAGAACTGACATTTCATAAATATTTCTCAGCAAAGATATCAAGTTATTATGAAGTCAGTGGCTTGGTCATTTTCTACTCATATACCAAAATGGGTCTTTCTTATTAGAGACTGACTTTCCATTTGGCTCAAAGACACATGTGTTGTTTCCCTAAATCAGGGGATCAATGTTTCTTATACAAGATTGAAACAACTCATCTGTCTAGAAATCACTTTCCAGGAGTGCCCATTAATTTAACCATATACCAGAACTAGGATCAAGAATTCAGTAAGTCAAAGCAGCCCCAGGGGTGCCTGCATTTCATGAATGCTCCCACATTTGAAATTTTTTAGCATAGTTTTGGCAGTATATTTTTTTTGTGAAAGATCTAAAGTCCACAGTAATATAAATACAAAAGGAGAAACTGTGCACAAACATTTATATATAGTATATTAATGTGTTATTCTACAAATCTTATTAAGTGAATCAAATTATTACCACTCTATAATGAAGAAACCAAGTTTTTTTTATCGTTTAGTTTACTTTTCAGTGTCAAAAAATAAATAAGAAGGGAAATAAAAATGGTTAAATATTTTTATGTCTTTCTTCTTCAAGAATGTAATATTTATGTCCTGTTGTCTGCTTTCCCAGCCCACAATGGAGGCACAAATAAGACACACACACACACACACACACACACACACACACACACACACACACACACACACTACATATAGACCAAAGACCCAAGAAGCAGCTTTATATATAATTATTGGACATTATATTGTACAGATAAACTCTCCCAACCACAGTGGCTGCTGGGATAGTTTAGTAATTAAGATATATAAAGATAATATTGAATTGTGAAGTCAAAGTGAAATTTCATTGATTCTTTGCTTAAGGGCACAAGAGAGAAATATGAGGATTCTATAACTATGCTTAAGCAAAATTATGTAAAATTAACATATTGGGTGGAGAGATGGCTCAGCAGTTAACAACACTTCACTTTTGAAAAGGGCCTGTGTTTAGATTTCTGCACCCAAATGGTGGCTAGCAACACTCTCTAACTTCTGTTCCAGAGGATCCAACGCCCTTCTCTGGTTTCTACAGGTACTGCATGCACATGGAGCACAGATATACATACAAAACACTCATACATAAAAGATAAAAATATTTTTTAAAATTAAACTATTAATGCATTGACTGCTTAAAATCAACTAAACTTTCAGCATTTGAAAATATGTTTATATTATAAAAGGCAATTTGCAGCTTTACATGGTGTTGCTATTATAATTAAAATACTTAATATTAAAATATTGAGATACTATATCTATGCATTTCTGTAATATTTCATCACAATGTGTAAGGAGGTTTAAATGTAATTGGGGATACATGTGTGTGAGGTTGATGCTTAGAGGGCAACTTGTAGGAGTCAGTTGTTTACTTCCACAATGAGGTACTGAAAACTGAACCTGATCTTTCAGATTTGTCAGTGAGTATCTACCCAATGAGCCATCTAGCTGGCCTGGTATTGTTTTTATACCCATAGAGTCAAGTTGAACAAATAAGTATTTCTTATAAAATCTCAATAATGAAATAGGCACTCCCCTCCCCAAATCTGAGCTACAATTCAGGGCATGAACATGAAGTACATTGCTATATTGTGATGTTCGGCATTTAAGAATAATTAAAGTCAGGCTTTCCATTATGGCAAACAAGTGAGGGAAATGTAGAAAGCCAGATGGGTAGGAATGCTGTGGAAGGTGCCAGTAAACCTTTTCTAAGGACTCAGAGATGCAAACTCAGCTGCCTTATGCAACTTACCTTCACCCATTGGAAAAAAAATAAAAAACCTTGTGAGATATATTGTTAACAATACTGAAAAAGTTTAACAGCTTGCAACCTTATCATGAAAGAAATACATTTGTTCCCTTGGAAAGCCCTCTGAATTCCATCACTGGTTAGTCTTATCCCACTCATCAAGGTGTTTGATTTTGATCTCTGTACTTGCCCTCAGTCTCAGGCCCTCCTCCTCAGCACTCACAGCCTCCCCAGTGACAAGTGTTCCTCTGATGTGCACTGTTGCAGAATTGAAGAATGAGAGAGCTGCATCACAGGGTCTCCGTTTTCGATACAAGCAGCACCACCACTTCAGAGAGCGGTGACATCGATTTGCTTTCAACCAAAGGCAAATATTTGCTGTTATAAAAAAGGGATTTTTCATTTTCAGGCAAACATATTTGCCTACTTCTTCAGTTCCAACTACAATACCCCGAGCTTTCTGTAAGCCAGAACAAATTCAACCTCTCCTTCTCTTCCCATGTGTCAGCTTTGTGTCAGGAAGGAAGTGACTTCCCAGACACTTTTTGATGTTGCAGATATTTTCTCTCATTGCTTTAAAACAGCATTTGTGCTGTGCTGATGTAACCACTCTTACAAAGAGGAAGATGATTTGATGACAACATTTGGAAGTGGAGGTATATAAACAATATAGGGAGATATTTCTTATGTAAAATATCCACTGACACTGAGCAGGAATAAATGCTCCCTGTTATACTAAGATAACAAAGAACATCCTTAAGAGCAAATAATAAATACACATATTTAAAATGATACTTTTCTAAGTATGAACAAAGAAGTTTATATGAGTTTTCATTACATTCTTTTCACTTCATATTTTCCCTAAACTTCTAGTTTTTCTGCACATTCATGTTTATTGTGGTTGCTTCAATGTAGTTTATTACAGTGTTGTGAAGTCATCTGTTGGTTTGTTACCTTTTTGCTTTTGCTAGTATACAAGCTGGGAATTTACACCATATAAACAAACTGAAAGAAAAAAAAAACGCATGATCATCTCATTGGATGCTGAAGAAGCTTTTGACAAAATCCAACACCCCTTCATGATAAAGGTTCTAGAGAGATCAGGAATACAAGGAACATACCTAAACATAATAAAGGCAATTTACAGCAAGCCAACAGCCAACATCAAATTAAAAAGAGAGAAACCCAAAACGATTTTACTAAAATCATTAACAAGACAAGGCTGTCCACTCTCCCATACTTATTCAATATAGTATTTGAAGTTGTAGCTAGAGCAATAAGACAACATAAGGAGATCAATGGGATAAAAATCAGAAAGGAAGAAATCAAACTTTCATTATTTGCATAAAATATGATAGTATACATAAGTGACCCCAAAAATTCTACCAGGGAACTTTGACAGCTGATAAACTCGTTCAGTAAAGTGGCAGGATACAAGATTAACTCAAAAAATCAGTAGACCTCCTATATACAAATGAAAAAGGGGCTGAGAAAGAAATCAGAGAAACATCACCCTTTACAATAGCCACAAATAATATAAAATACTTTGGGGTAACTCCAACTAAGCAAGTGAAATACCTGTATAAGAACTTTAAGTCTCTGAAGAAAGAAATTGAAGAAGATATAAGAAAATGGAAAGATTTCCTATGCTCATGGATAGGTTGAATCAGCATAGTAAAAATGGCAGTCTTACCAAAAGCAATATACAGATTCAATGCAATCCCCATCAAAATCCCAACACAATTCTTCACAGACTTGGAAAGAACAATACTTAACTTTATATGGAAAAACAAACAAACAAAAACCTCTAGGATAGCTATAGAATCCTGTATCATAAAGCAACCTCTGGAGGCATCATGATCCATGACCTCAAGCTCTACTATAGAGTTATAGTAATAAAAACAGTTTGGTACTGGCATAAAAACCAACATGTGGACCAATGGAAAAAATTGAAGACCCTGACATTAATCTACACACCTATGAACATATGTTTTTTGACAAAGAAGCCAAAACTGTACCATGGAAAAAAGAAAGCATTTTCAAAAAATGGTGGTGCCATAACTGGATGGCAACATGCAGAAGATTGCAAATAGATCCATTTCTGTCACCATGCACAAAACTCAAGTCCAAGTGGATCAAAGACCTCAACATAAATCCAGTTACACTGAACTTGATAGAAAAGAAAGTAGGAAGTAGTCTGGAACGAATTGGCACAGGAGACCACTTCCTAAATATAACACCAGTAGCACAGACACTGAGAGCAACAATTAATAAATGGGACCTCCTGAAACTGAGAAGCATTTGTAGAGCAAAGGACATGGTCAATAAGACCAAACGACAGCCTAGAGAATGGGAAAAAAATATTCACCATCCCCACATCTGACAGAGAGCTGATCTCCAAAATATATAAAGAACTCAAAAAACTAGACATCAAAATACTGAACAATCCCATTAAAATAATGGACTACAGACCTTAACAGAGAATTCTCATCAGAAGAATCTCACAGAGAATTCTCAACAGAAGAATCTCAAATGGCTGAAAGGTATTTAAAGAATTGCTCAACATCCTTAGTCATCAGGGAAATGCAAATCAAAATAACTCTGAGATACCATCTTATACCTGTCAGAATGGCTAAAATCAAAAACACTGAAGACAGCTTATGTTGGAGAGGATGTGGAGCAAGGGGAACACTCTTCCACTGTTGGTGGGAATGCAAACTTGTACAACCACTCTGGAAATCAGTATGGCAATTTCTCAGAAAATTGGGAATAAGTCTTCCTAAAGACCCAATTATACCACTCTTGGGTATACCCAAAGAATGTTCAATCTTACTACAAGGACAAATGTTCAACTATGTTCATATCAGCATTATTCATAATAGCAAGAACCTGGAAACAACCTAGATGCCCCTCAACTGAAGAATGGATAAAGAAAATATGGCACATATACACCATAGAGTACTACTCAGCAGTAAAAAACAATGATATCATGAAATTTGCAAGAAAATGGATGGAACTAGAAAATATCATCTTGAGTGAGGTAACCCAGACTCAGAAGGGCATAGTATGTACTCACTCATAAGTGGATGCTAAATGGAAGGGAAGGGATGGCCAGACTGCAACCCACAACTCCAGAGAGGCTGCCTAATAGGGAGTGACCCTAGGAGGGACACATGGATGACCCTGTGAAGGAGAGGTGGATGAGATCTATATGAGTGGACTGGTTGTGGGGAGGTTGGCAGAGGGCGAGAAGCGGGGGATGATAACATGGGGAAATGGGAGGGTCAAGCTGGAACAGGGACAGAGTGGGAGGGCAGGGAGGAAGATACCATGATAGATGAGGCCATAATGGGAATAGGATGGGCCAGCGTGCTGGAGAGGCTCTAGGGAATCCACAGGGTTGACCCTACCTTGATCTGCTGGCAGTGGTCTAGAGGGTGTCTGGACCAGTCTACTCTAGTGACCAGCCTAGCAATTAACCTAGCTGTCATCATAGAGACTTTGTCCAGTGACTGATGGAGGCAGATGCAGAGATCTACCACCAGGCACCAGGCTGAGCTCAGGGAATCCAATTGATGAGAGAGAGGAGAGATACTGCAGGCGAGGCATGTTGAGTTCATGATGGGAGGACATGTGGAGATGACTGGCCACACTAGTGGAAGCCCATGAACTGTGGACTGGTGGCTGTGGAGACCCCATGGGACTGGACTGGGCCCCCTGAATAAGGAAGACGGTTGTTTGCCTTGAACTGTTTGGGGGGCACCCAGGCAGGGAGATTGGAATCTGTCCCTGATCTATGAGCAGGCTTCTGGAACACAGTGCCTGTGGTGTGACACCTTGCACAGCCTTGGTGCAGTGGGAATGGGCTTGGACCTGCCTAAGCTCAGTGTGCTGGGCTCTGCTGACTCCCTATGGGAGACCTCGATTTGGGGGATGAGGGGCTGTGGGGTAGCTTGGGAGGGAGGGCTGGGGGGTGGGAGGAGGAAGGAGGGAGGATCTATGGGTGGTGTGTGGAGTGAGTAGAAAATTTCTTAGTAGGGAAAAATGAAAGAAAAAAAGCTGGGAATTACTCATATTTAAAAGAGAGATAGTCCGGACAAGTCCTACAACACTTAGCCAATTAGTTAAGGATGGACAACCCTTGCAATCCATTCCACACACCCACATCTATACATGACATTTCTACAGTTTCCTTAGCTCATATTGACTTCACAGTTGAATAGTTAAATTTTGATCATTTCTGTCCAGTGCTATCATTTGTATTGCCTCAATGTGTTCCTTTTTACTCCACCCCATTTTGCTTTCACATATTTATGGTGTTTGAATGAGAAATGACAGTGTTTTCCACAGGCTCATATATTTGAATGATTGGTCTCTAGGTGGTGGAACTGTTTGGAATGGATTAGAAGGAGTGGCCTTGTGGAAAGAAGTATATCACCAGGGGTGGGCTTTGAAATTTTAAAATTCTACACCATTTCCAGTTAGTTCTCTCTAATTCATGTTTATTTTCTCAAGAAGAGAGTTATTTACTAATACTCCAGTGTCACGTCTGCCTGTGTGTTGTAATATTACCTGCTGATGGTTGTCATGTATGACTTACCCTATAAAACTGTAAGCCCATTAAACTCTTTCTTCTATAATTACTCTTGGTCATGGTGTCTCATCATAAGAATAGAAAGGTGGCTAAGACATGAATTTTGATTCTAGATTCCGTAAGAGAAAAATATAAGGATTTGTTTTTCTGAGTATGGGGTTTCTTCTCTCAACATATCAGTCTTCAATATCATATGAAATTCAGAGATGGGCAGCCAACACAGATCATCCTACAAACCAGAGCAGATTTTTCAGATCAAGTTAATTTCCTTTGGAAGAAACTTAACTTTTCTCAGAAGCTAAAGGAGACTTTTAGAATTAGATAATATCTTTCTGTGTTGCATACACTTGCTACTTCTCATCATTTAAGTGTATAGTTATTGACTAGGGCACTGAAGTCACAGATTTCTGTAGATCCCATAACTCTCTGAAACATAAAATAGAAAATGATTCATCAGGAATCATGGCTTGGTACAAATATGTGTCCAAGATGCCACTTAAAGGTACTTACAGTGAACCTTTGCAAGTTCTTCACGAGTTGACTCTGACATAAAGACTTGCTGGGTGGTGATTTATTATGCTCATGTTCTGAGGG
Organism: Peromyscus maniculatus bairdii; assembly: GCF_049852395.1. Taxonomy (NCBI): domain Eukaryota; kingdom Metazoa; phylum Chordata; class Mammalia; order Rodentia; family Cricetidae; genus Peromyscus; species Peromyscus maniculatus. Next base: position 88,475,559 of record NC_134852.1, read on the forward strand.
TGAACAGGGAGAAGGTTGAGAAATAATGCAGAAAGTGGAAAAAGATAGTTTCAGGTGTGACTCCAGGCAAGTCTAAACTCCTTGTCCCATAAGGATAGCCAGTGGAGTCTCCAGCCACAGTTTGTCAAAGTTTAGAGCACAGGGTGATATTATGGAGATCATGTAATGGCTAGAGGATGCTTTGGAAGTGTGAAAACTCCCAAACATGCAGAGAAAGCTGGTTGTAATAGACAAAGCACATGTGTCTGGAGAGAACTGTAGATAAAGACCACTAGAAGGATAGTAAACAGATACATGAGATAAATGTATAGAGGGAGATAATGAATCAAATATACAGGGCAGTGGTAAAACACTGACATCTTAAAATATTTGTACATTTTCATGCATTATTCATTCATGACAACATGAACTATGATTCTATCTCTGTAATATACCAATAGAAGTATAATATAACTCATGCATTAATTGCCTGGTAGCCGTAATAAGAAAAGTAAGAACAAGAAATAATTCTTTAAATGGTAGATTTACTTTAGGATATGTATCCAGACATGTAATTTATAAAGTTAATGAAATAGTTTACATTCTCATTATAGATACTCTTCAAAATCTAATGTATATTTTGTATTTACTGAACATCTCAACTGGGACTATGCTAGTTTCAAGAGTTGGGTAAGCTACATGTGAAGCAATAGTACATGGGGCAGCAGAGAATTCGCTGGATTCACAACCTGATTTTTTGAACATTATCAAGCACTATAGTCAGAAATAAAAGATGTTCTGCGTGAAATAAGTTACCTTATATATCATACAAGGGGACCTGTGGAGTGCTTTCAGAAAACTCCTGTTTCCACCAGGGGGCTCCCTTTGGCCACCTTTGGCCAACATGGCTAGCCAATTGGATGTCCATGAGCTCACAATGAACTTGAAAGACCAATATTGTGAGAGGTCTAAAGGGGTTAGTTTATTTCAAATCATTGTCCAGAGCCCTAGAAAATGGCCCTTCATTTTTTATATTTATATTGAAGAAATATGACTACAACCATAAGCACACTTTATTACGTGGTTTATGATTGGAAAAAAATCTTAGTCAGTAATGGAAATTGACATCCCAAGTATAGAAGCACTGTGAATGAGATCAGGTCATGGCAAATGGTGATAGATCTTGACTACCAGGCTGGGCATCAGTGGATCACAGAATGTCTGATCTGTAAGACTAGAAGAATTCATTGATCACCTCTGATGGGTGTTACATAAAAAATTTAGGTTATCACATCATGGTATTTAATTCCATTTTAGAAACTCAATAAAGTTTCATTAGGGCAAGAAACCATGATCACTTATCTTGAAGGAAATAATAACAGCCTGGGTTTATGTGGCTTTTACTCTGGAATTCATTACTAACACTCAAAAATTGTTTTAGAATATTCCGATTCGATAATTGTTTTAGAATATAATTTAAATCAAATTAATTTCATTAAAATATTCAAATGGTCCTTGAGTGAATTATAGCTCAGAATAAAAGCAAAAGCCCTTAAAATGACCTTAGAAATCCATTATGATCTGTTGGTACATGGGAATTGGTTTTCTTTTTCCACCATGTAGGATTCAGGAATTGAATGGCTGTTACCAGGCAGCAAATGCTTTTACCCACTAAACTATATAACTGACTTTATTCAAGAATAAATAGCACTTGTGTGCTACTACTCCACTTTTAGGCATTCCTACTTGTACCGCTTTCCTCAGAAACACAAGTCCTATGAAGGGGTAACAGAAAGGGGTGGGGGTCTTAACTGGGAAAGGGGGTGGAGGCAATATGGAGAGAGAAGGGAGAAGGAGAAATAGCACTAAAGATATTTGAAAGTGAAACAGGGAAATCACGTGTGTGTGTGTGTGTGTGTGTGTGTGTGTGTGTGTGTGTGTGTGATTTTTCTCCTTTCATAGCAAGATAATATCAAAACAGTGTAGGCTGTTGCCATTGTCCTTGGTTGTCTCCCCAATTTTGATGAGAAGATCCTATTACTAAGGACACATTCAACAGACTACTAGGGGGAAAATGCTGGAACTGGCCTGGAAACCTCCTTCCTGAGGGCCAACTTTCATAGTGTCAGAAAGTGCTATGCAAGCTGCCAAGGGGGAAAAGCCATCAGTAGTCTGTCCAACTATAACACCTATGAACCACCATACTCATTGACCCAGCAATATGTCCACAGTGGTGCAGTAGTGGCACTGATGTCTTGAGGGTTACCAACAGCTGTCAAACTGGACTCAAGACCCACTAAACAGGTAGGAATTCATATCTGTTACTTTAAACATAGCCAACTACCCATGGCTAGAGGGGTGATGGACTCTAATACCTACTGCTGCCATTTTGATAAATCAATAAAGTTTCTAACTGTAATCTAAATATTTATCCATATAACCACAGATAAGTATAGTTCACACTCTTTACCAAAGGAGCCTACTTTTCAGTAGGCAGAGGCTGGTACAGAGATCTACAACTGGTAAAAATGCAGAGAATTAGTGACTGTGAGAAACCCAGCCATAGTTAGTCTGTCTACAATACAGTGCTTACACCTAAGGCTCAGAGGACCCTGTGGAAGAGGAAGATATTAAGAATCATGGGACAAGGACATCTGCTGTTACATAGCATCTTCTAAATGTGACAACGATGCTACACACATGGAATCTCAACAGTATGGTTACATGAACAAGACATATATAATGACCACTGTAACCAGAAAGACAATTCAAATAGGGAAAATTTCTTCAGACCCCACCTTTAGATGAAGAACTAAAGACAACCAATGTCTTCTGAGAAGGAGAGAGCCAGTTTTCTCCAAGAACATGACCCTGGTAGATTAACTGATCCTAAGTGGTCATATGAGCAAACTAAATGGATTCTCTCACTCTCTCAATTATATATATATATCATACATAGCATATATTACATTATATGTTATGCATTATACATTATATATTATATTTAATAAAAAAGAAGAGAGAGAATGAGGGTACACAGAAGAAGGTGGGGGAAAGCAAGGAGTGTAAATGATGTCAGTATAGTACTCATTTATGACATTCTCCTAAATAATTAAAAAATAATTACAAATGATTAATATATACATAATATGTGGTTAGCATCTTTAATAATTGTAAGGATACAGATTAACATCATAAGGGTTTGCCAAGCAGCCATAATTAGGATGATTGAAATTTAAAATGGTTTACCACACTGATGTTGGAGAAGGATCTAGAACAAGTACAATATGCATACACTATTGGTAATGCCAATGGTAAAATATTTACCATCACATGAGCAGTTCTTTCCTTTCTAGGTGTTTACCCAAAAGAAATAAAAATATAAGATAATGCTCTTTGAACATGCTTAATTCACAATAATCCAAAACTAGAAATTGTAATAAGGGTGCATCAACACACAAATTTTGGTTTATAAGTACAATAAAATGCTGCTTGAAATTGCTGATGAATTTATTAGAAATGCATGGAAATATACCAATAGATTTTAAATGAGTATAGTTTGTAGAAGCAACATACTCCAATACAAAAGCTTTGTAACAAATTTTATAAAACACAAAATTCTGTATCCAATAAAACTAATTTCTTGGTAGTATAAAAACATCAAAGCCTTCCTGGACATGGAAATTAGTGTTAAAAGAAGGCACTGGAGTGATATATAATGCAAGGTTTTGTGAAAGGGTGATGCCAAAGTTCTTCACAACAATTGTGTAGTGTCTGACTCAGTGTAAGCATTTGTCAAATCTTATCACACTGGGTATGTAAAATGTTTTGCATGTGGAATAATTTGGAGAAAGCAAACTTTGCTTTTCTTAAATCAGCTGACTTACTTCTCATAAAATCCTACGCCCTGATGATGAGAGATTAAAAATATCAACAACCCAGCAGCAATAATAAAATTAGAGATCTGATTTATTAGCATGTTGATAGAACATTTAAACTACAGTGTAGAAGATTTTGTAGTCAATTTGGCAGAAAATTCTCTTAAGGCAAAGAGGGACTTAATGTCCTAAGCAAGATAGCAGCTAGAATGTAAGAGTAAGTTGCAAGTCATGGTGGGATCAGTAGGTAGTTTGTCTTCTTACAGAGAAGAAGGGAGTTTGTGAAAGAAACTATCATGATCAATATATAATCTATTATATCAATAGCTCTTAAATCATGTTCATTGAATACATGCAGGATGTGTGATTTCTTGGTCAACAGAGTGCATCTGAAGCAGTTCTAGGTAATTTTCAATTTGATCTATGGTGGAGAAGTTTTTTCTCATCACTTCTAGGATACCCCCTTCTTAGAAGACAGACATTCTATGCATGGTATGACCTATTCTGAAATCATCAAGGTATAAGAAAGCATAGCCTATCCCTAAAGAAGGCAGAACAGTAAAAAAGAATACAGAGGGTAGACATGTTAAATAGAGTCTTTTTATACAATTTATTCACCCTAGACACGATCTGACTAAAGCTAAGCAAAATATTGAGTCAAAGCCATTTGGGGTAGACATACTAAGATATCCCAAGTTCTGACTTACAGCATTAGGGTAAAATAAAATAATGGTACTCTAAACCCTGTTAAAGTTCTTGGTCATCCAACAATGAAGAACACAGATGGAAATCAGCACCTAGAAATGAGTGATGTCATAGCAAATATATAATACATGTGATACTAGTATCAGTTTTGGTGGAGCATAGGGACCTCAGGTAATAATGGCCTGCAGCAAGTGCTAGAAAGACATGAAGAAAGTCAGAAAGGGAGACTGGAGGAAGACAACTTAGGTTACCAGATGAAAGGACATTCAGCAGTGTTGTCACTGATAACCTAGAAAATGGACTCATCCAATGTGTTCAGCCAGTTAAGGAGATTACAACGTTGGATCCTCAAGAGCCAATTGTATTGTTCCAGCCCCATTTGATTCAGAGAGAGAATGTACTAAATAAACTGCTTAATTTTGAGTCAAATAAAAAGAAAAAAAAATGTCTAAATTTTTACTTGCTGTGTTAGAAAGCTCAGCCACTTCTCATCCCAGTTTCCTTAACATGAAACCAGGTAAGAACTGGGTTCATGTTTGTCAGCGAAGGTGGCCCAGAATCAAAACAGAATCAGAAAATCAGCTATGTGTTCCTTGCTAGAGCTCTAGAAGAACTTAACGTGAAGGAGGGGTGTGTGTGTGTGTGTGTGTGTTTGTGTGTGTGTTTGTGTGTGTGTGTGTCTGTGTGTGTTTGTGTGTGTTCAACAACACAAAGGGACTTCTAATAATTGTAAGGACATTGTATCCTACTAGTCCAAAATAAAATGTAATGATGTGTCTTGAAATGTTTGAAGACATAGCTTTTATCTGAATGATATGATTTATTTATCATTCAGTATTTATAAAAATGCTGATATGATTTATAGATATATTGGTATAATACTGATAGAAAAATAATAGCAACTCAGGCTTAAATGACCAGGACAGTTCCCAGAGACCTGAAACTTAGACATTTGTCAGTTACAAATGTAGACCATTTGCATATTGTAAAGAAAGGACAATGCAGAAGGCAGAACAAACAGCTGAGCAAGCACAGCCAACACACAAGCTCACATGTGCATGCACACGTGTGCACACCCTTCCCCTCCCACACACACCTTGAGTCTCATCTCAAGAATACATCTTGTTCCTCTGGTAGGACAATGGTGATAAGTGTATGCACAGAAATTTCAGAATTTCCAGAAATCAGCTCACAGATTTTTTTTCTTGCTTTTTGCATATACGTGTTTACCAAAGTCATTCAACTTCTGTGTCTGTGTAACTGTCATACCCTAGGGTACATGGGGCCATACCACATACCCAAGTTAAAAGTCATCAGAAAGAGAAAATGTGTACTCATTGAGTTTACTCTGAAGAACAACACACAGCCCTCCTCATGTCTCAGTCTGGTTTGAAGACACCAGCTTGGACTTCATATCCAAGCATAGAGATAAGAGGTGGCCATACTGTTGGTTTTTTTTTATGGCAAGTTTTTTTTTGAGATTATAATGTAATTACAATATTTTTTCCTGTTCCTTTCCTTCTTTCCAAACCCTCCCACACAACCTCTCCCTGATCTTCACTTTCAAGGCCTCTTTTTTTCACTAATTCTTATTGCATGTCATATATACATGCATATACACATATATATTCCTAAATAAAACCTGTTCAGCCTGTTTAATGTTACTCATATGTATGTTTTCAGGGTAGATTGGTTGACACTAAATGACCAATTGTCCTTTTCTATGGGGGAAGACTCCCTCTCCTGTTCCCAGCTTTCCTCAGTTACCAGTAGTTCTTTGAATGGAGTTGAGGCTATACTAAGAAAATAATGTTTTTTTTTTTTTTGAGGAGAAACTACAATCACTAATTTACTAAACCAGTATCATCCTTAACAAGAATTTTTAAACATTTGTACTTTAAGCCACAGATAAGTATTGTCTTCACCCCTCATCCAGAAAATTTCTCTTTGCAACAGATGAAGACCACAGTAAACTAGGAAAAACCAAAATGCAGAGTTATGGAGCTTGGTTCCAATCAATGCATCTACAAAAACTCTTGCACTTAGGTTCAGGGAACATTGTGGAAGAGGGGGTGGAAAGACTGTAAGAGCCAAATGATCAAAGAGTTTGCTGTGAGATTGTGTCTCCTAGTAACAACAGAAGCTGCACCCATAAATGCCTGCAAACATGACTGCCCAAATGTGAACTGAATAAAGATGACATCATGGGTATCCTGTGTAATAGAGAGTGAACATGTCTACCATATTAAAAGGATATGTTTCATGATTTACCTGAGGGAGGATTGTGGTATTCTACTCTTTGCTGGGCACCAATTAGTCCTAACTGCCTCTCACACTCATGCCCTTGTTCTTATTGTTTTTGTTGTTCAATAGAACTTGAAGTAGGTGAGGCATGCTAGGCACATACAATATGAAATTCACAAATGAGCTCACCAGAATTTCACTCAGTACTCCTTATTAGCTTTAACCTATCCTTGACCTTTTTTTTCTGGGCTACATTTTAATGTGTGACTTGGTTTATGAGACATAATATGGTGGACATGACACTCTGCCAGTTCTGGGCCTAAGCCATATGAAGCTTCTGGAAACCTTATGAATGCAACTCTGAGCCTCCAGGCAACAAATCCTATGACACTGTTCACGGTGCAAGGACAAATAAAGTGGGCCATTCACACAGGACAGGAGGGACCTGAAACCACATGGGCAGAGTAAGAGGTCCAGCCATGCCAGCACCCAGCTGAGCCCAGGTCTCAACTGACCTGCCAGCTGAAAGCAGTTACAGAAATGATCACTGGCAAGCCCAGCTGAGCCCAACCCACAAATTAAAATCATGAGCAAATAAAATGGTTGTTGTGTTAAGCCACTAAGTTTTAGTGTGTTTGTTAGGCAGCAATAGATAACCAGAACAGAAACAATCCTTGTCTGCTTTGGATGCTCTGATGGCTTAAGCAGCTGATATAAATCATCATGGGGATGGCAACGAAAAGCATCACAGAGTGCTCCATCTGGAAAGCCAAAAATAGACAACAGATTTCCTTGCAGCTTTCCAGAGGTGGGTGGCCTGGATGTTTGGACACTTAAGAATGGATGGGATCAGGCTAAGAAGATAGCTCAGTGGGTAAAGAGCTTTCAGTACAAACATGAGAACCTAAGTGTAATTACCCAGAACCCACATAAAGCTAGACATGCTAGTGTGTATTTATAAAATCCTATGCTCCATAGGGAAATGGAAGCTCATGGGTGGACTAAGCTGAGGTACACAATAAAGATACCCTGTCTCAAATAAAGTAGAAAGTGAAAGCCAGAACTCACACTGTCCCGATTTGCCAGGCACTCACAAACATGAATGCACACACATTCTTCACACAGGCATCACACACATATGTGCATTAAACATAGAGATGCATTACAAACGCACATACATGCACACAAGCAGAAGAATAGTCAGCCGGGATGAACAGATGGCTCAGTGGTGAAGAGCACTTGTTGCTCTTCTACAGTACCCCAGCTCCATTCCCAGTATCTACCCTCCATGGGAGCTCACAATCATTAGCAACTTCAGTTCCATGGGATCTGATGCCCTCTTCTGGCCTGCATCGGTACCAGGCACACAGTGATGCTCAGACATAAATGCAGACAAATCACCCACATGCAAATCTGAACAATAAACTAAAAAAGAATAGATGGAATCAAATCTTGGAAATAATGATATATCACTCAATCAGTGTTTTGCAGCAGTCTACCTAGGGAAAGCACATCTCATAGCTTTATATATATGACATATATATTAAATACATATGTGTTGGTGTGATTAAATCACAATGGACATCAAAGATGAACAGGCAGCATCCAGCAGAAACCACTTAGGGTGCTTGGTTTCTACAACAGGCTAATTGGCATTCAGGCACAGATACATGAGAGATTTAGCACAGTAAACCAGAATCCAATTTCTCTGCATGTCTCAGTACATATGTATATGGGTATAGCACATAAGGCATGAGACCCCTGAGTCAACATGAGCACAACATAGAGAGTCTGAAATATCTAGACTTTGGGGACTGTCTGCCCTCCTGCTGTGATTATATGCCTGTTTCCAGAAGCACTGTGCAAATGATAGAACCTGGGGAGTCTAAACAGTAAGTGAATGTAAATGAATGTGGCCTCCCAGGAAATAAAAGTACAGGCTCATTATTTTGTTTTTCAATCCAGAAAGGAACACTTTGAAATGGCAGTTTCTGGCAAGAATAAAATAATGGTAATAATAATGATAGCTCTGTCCAAGTCAATTTTCTCCAAGTGGCAAAATCTGATAGGAGCTGGCAAAGTAAGGGAACATCAGCCTATCTTAAGCACAGCAACCTCCAGGGAACTTGCCATGAATCATCACTGGGCCTTTTACCAACAGCATTTATTTAGCTTGCTCATCCCATGAGGTGGAAGGGCCAGAACTGTACCTCTGCTATAAGCACAAAATGCATTGCTAAAGGGTAGGTAATATACAAGGTGATGTAAAAGTGTTCCATTTTAAACATTTCCAAATTGGCCAATTTCCTTGATCTTTAAAAATATTTGCAAAGTACTGTGGTGATGGAAATATTTTGCTATCTTTAAAATGCACAGGCCAGATTCATCTTGGAGATGGCTATGCTATTAGAATATTTTATGGATGTCATTTCTGCAGGCTAATTTTACTTAGAGAACTTAACAAGTGCTCCAAGGAATGTTTATTGGGTTTGCTCTGCTATTTAAGTGGCTTTATCTGAGCCTGTTGCTCAGGGGCTTCTAGGTCATAGGAATCCTGCTTAACTGAGGTCCCTCAGGAGGTCTACATTCCTTTAAAACTGTACAAAGGTCACCTCTTCAATTAGTCCACTGCTGTGGAACTCTGTCCTCTGTGACTGAGGCTGGTGTGATCCTGAAATCAGAGCAGTTGTGATTACCTTCATTCATGAGATGCTCACAAGATTGGACCCATTAACATTCCCTCATCGAATGAATTGGAGGACAGTCATCAGACTGTTGTGTGAAATTACAGTCATTCCCCAAATGCCTAACTACACAAAAGCCTGCCTTCGCTATACATGGTCTCAAGAGGGGATAGAGCAAATGGGAGGTGGAGAGATGAATTTGGAGACACCTCCAAGTATGCAGCTACTGGGAGGTTGTCACCATGCCAGTGTAGGACTTTTTGATGTTGTAGCTATTTTAGGGCCACCCAGACTTCTGTAAATCTTCACCACTACTCCAGTATGTAAGTCCAATGAACTCATTAGTGCACCAAAATGGATTTGGGTGGAATTGAGTTTTTGTCTGTTGTCAGTGCCCTAATCTATGAAGAACAGATATCTGTTCACAATTTTTAGCACACAACACTTGGTACCTGAATAGGGATACTACAGAACCAAAGACGAATTTCAGAGGAACAACTAGATGACCTCCACTGTTGATGACAAGACATGCAACTGAAGGCAAGCCATCCCTAAGTGGAGCATCATTGAGTTGATTCCTGGTGTGTCTGCCCTTCACCATGAGCTATGGAATAGTATGCCTTCTTGTTGTATTGCAATTTACATTTCCCCTGTTATGGGTGTCAAGAAATACAACCAAGGCTCAGAGTTCTATCCAGAAAGAACTTGGCCCAGAAAGGGATTATAATAACAAAAGCTTGCAAGTGGCATTATTCACAATTTTGTAGGTAAGTTTGTTAAAAACAAGAAAGGGAGAATGAGAAGCAAGGCTTGTTTTTTATGTCTGCTTATGGACACAGGGAGAAAAGAGTACAAATTATACCTGTGTTTAATCATGCCTGTGGAACCTAAACACTTAGAACCCATGGTAAAATCAAAGATGAATTAGGGAGAGAATAACACTAAAAGGATTGGGCATGAGAGAGGTGGGATGTGATGCCCAGTTCACCAAGCCAGATAGGTCTGGGTTCACCCAAGAGTTAGGAAAGTTAATAATGACAAGTGAATTCTGAAGAGATTTCACTATTGATATCTGTGTGTTCTGCTCTGTGATGGTTTTTCTGAGCCACAGGATGGTTCATTATTTTTATGAACTAGAAGGGGTGCAGATCTGAGTGCCTTAAACCAATAAAATAGGTTTGAAAAGAGGGGTGAGTAGAAAAAGAGGCATTTCTAGGCTGTTCAAAACAAATTTGTCAAAATTAGTGTCAAGACAGAGTTTGTAAGGGAAAATTGACAGGGAGCTAAGTGTTTGTGAGCCTATGCGTGGCTTTAAAGGCTGAGTAGCATTTCACCAAAGAGGTGAAATAAGGACCGAATGACTGACAGGATAGTCAAGGCAAAATAAATAAGTAAATAAAAACAAGACTAAACTTCTCTCAAGGGTGATTAATTATACCCCGCAGAGTAGACTGTGTATATTTCTCCCATACAAGTAATTATACTGGTGGTGGAGATTTTAAAGTACTCTCAGACCCTTTCCAGAACTAGATGTAGGCAAAGGAGAGACAGCAGCCAGGTTCAGCAATGACCTGGAAGAGAGTCCTATTGTATAGCTGGCAAGGCAGTGGGAGGCAAGGGCATGTCTTCTGTCACTTTTGGCCTCTGGCCAGGCTGAGCAGTACAAGCTAGTTTGCTAAGCCCCTTGAGAGTTGGGAGATGCACAGAGAGGCTCTGTGGCAGTGCCGGGAGATAAGGAAGCAGGATGTCCCACTGAGAATGACTGTAGATCAAATCAAAGAGCACCAAGTAAGGTAGTATTGTCCATCTACTCTAAACAACATTGGACATTTGAGGTAACAGCTGATACAAGCAATGGGATCTTTTTATGGTGTATTGAGCCTTGTTCTTTCTTTTTCTTCTGCTTTCCTTTTTAATTTTCTTTTTCTTTTCTTTCCCCTGCTGCTTACCATCTCTTTTGCTGCTGAATCTAAGCTTAATTGGCACTTGTTTGCAGTGGTCAGTTAGGCCTTTCAAAGATATGGCCACTTGCTGTGGGATAACCCTCTGTATGCTGTGAATATGTATTACTTTCACTGGTTAATAATGAAGCTGATTGGCCTATTACAAGTCAGGATAAAGTTAGGTAGGACAATTAAACTGAGGACTGGGATGAAGAAGGATGAAGTCAGAATAGATGGGAGCCAGCTGCAGGGGAAGCAAGACACTAGAGGACAGGTAAAGCCACAAGACACATGGCAATACATAGATTAATAGAAATGGGTTAATTTGAATGTAAGAGCTAGTTTTTTGGGGGACCCAGAAGTCAGAATAAAAGGTGCTGCTTGCAGCTACTCTTTGTTAATTTTTTTCCATTATACAAATTACACAATGCTCACTTCTGAGTGTCTTAGAGATCCAGAAAAGCATCTGGAGGTTGGGCAAGTATACCTACAGGATTAAGGCTGGAAATTCAACTGGTACAAGGTTTGGAGGACAGAAACAGCTGTGAAATTCTTGAGAATTTCATGGTTGAATGAGGCATAGATGATAATATACAACATGGTGTTTGTGAACAATCTGATAATAGCCTATGCCCGTAAATGTTAAAACAATGACTAATGAGTTTGTAAAAGATAATATATGTGGATAGACATTTCTAGGAACCATGTACTTTAACAAAAATTTTAGTGTCAGAGGTGGGTTACCGTGTTACAAATTTTTCACCAGGGGAGCTTGAAGGTTATTGGTGTTGCTGTTGCTGGTATGCTCTATCTTGATGCTCAGACTCCATATCTGAAAATACCAAAGACTGTGACTGAAGACACAGAGAAATCACATTGGGACTGAGATGGAAATTCAGACCTGCTGGCCATTGTTTATGTACCAAAACAACAGGTTTTGATGGCTGCTGTGGAAGGATTGTGACCAGTAATCTTGATCACTATAGGCATGAATGTTGTATACTAACACACAGACAAGAGTGTCTCTCTGATTTGATAGTGGCATGGTTGTTACGGCTACAGCTACCTGTATTCTGATTAGACATAAAGCTGTCTCTACAGGAAAGAATTCACATTTGATACCATAAGGGAAAAAAGTCTGTGGCTGGAGCGAAGTCATAGGCTTTAGGGGAAAGATTTGGTGGTTGTTTTGTTAAATAGATATAATGTGTGTTAAAATTGTCCTCTATTTGGGCATTATGGGGCAAACCTGTGATCCTAGTGCCTGGGAAATGTAGGCAAAAAGGATGTGGGGTTTAAGATGGCTTTCTACTACACAAAGAGCTTTAAGCTACTGTGCACTTTATGCAAACTTGTCTTCAAGAAAAGAAACAAGAAAGGAAAAGGAAAGAAAAATACCCTTGAAACATTTGCTTTTACAATTGTACTTTATTCCTGACTCTGTCATTGGTTAATGAAGCTTCCTTTTGCAGAGAGTAGTAGTTATTGCAGGCACTCATAATGGGTCAAAGTGTTAGAAAAATGGCTGTTGCTATGTCCTCGCAGGCCAGTGATAAGTCCTAAATGGAGGAAAATAATCCTTACAAGACTCAGAGAACATCATAGAACAGGAGTAATAAAGCCTGTAGGAGCTGAAGAAAGGTGGAGTATTGTAGAACCTCCAGATGAGAGTTGTCGAGTAGCATCTTAAATCGAAGCAACTATGATTACCCAAAGGAGATGCTCAGAAGGCTGAGCATATTAACATTATCTCATAGAAGGAATAGGGAGATCATTTGACTCCCATTTGCAAGGACTCTTGCAAAGCACTCTATCTTATCCTTCTAGCGAGGGAGTACAATCATGACTACCTGCATCATGGCCTTAGAAAGTACTACAGCATAAGAGGTGGATAACTCACTGAAGTGAACTCTATCCATGCAGTGTCTATTTTCAAGTTATCTCCCATGCTGCACCGGGACTTCAGAGATGCAACTATTTTGGAGTTGCCTATGCTCTCATAAATAACCTTCCTCCATGCTTCTGGGTGAACGCCCGGTGAACTCCCTGGGTCACAAACCATACTTGGAAGCATTTGTTTCTTTACTCCATCAAAGGAAATGTAAATTTGTTAAGAAAAGAACAGAGATTGAAAGGGAGGAAGGGAAATCAACACAAAGAATGAATATTACCAAAAACAAAGCAGCCTCTAGCCACCCCACACCAGCTGTATTCAAAACCACTCCTTAAATTCTTATTTCACCTATATCCCGTCATCCCGTCTACTTCTCTATTAAATATTAACAAAAAGTTCCCATTCAGTACTGGAGGACGACATGCTTTATCAAAAACAAAGATCTTCAGGCTGTGGTAGCACATGTCTTTAATCGCAGCGCTTGGGAAGCAGAGAAAGGAGGATCTCTGTGAGGTCAAGGCCAGCCTGGTCTACAGAGTTAGTTCTAGGATAGCCAAAACTACACAAAGAGACCCTGTCTCAAAAAACAACAACAACAAAAAAAACAAGAACTCCACCACACCCCCCCCCCCCCGAGATCTTGGTCTTTTACATCTAGTACATGCCTGCATCTGAAATAAATGGAGTGAAGAGAATAAATTAATGAATAAATCTATGATAACACTTTTATTTCTGTGCAACAAAATCTCCTCTCCTTTTGTAGAAATGATTGTTCTATTTTCAGTCCTAATACAATACAAATATTCTCTGGGTTTTAGGACTAATATAGTAAAAATAATGCACTTCAAGTCCACTTCATATTGAATGATACCTAAGGAAGTTTTCTTTCATGTTTATGTAAATTCAACTTCTTTTTATCCATTCTTATGTGTATGTGCAAATGTTTTGCTTGCATGCATGCCTGTGTACCACATACATATAAAGAGAAGGAAGGGTGTCAGATTTGATGCAATTGAATTTACATTCATTTGTGAGCTTCCATGTGGGTGCTGGACAAGTAGCTAATGCTCTGAATTTCTGTGTCATTTATTCAGCCCCACAATTTCCATTCCTTGATCTTCAACATATAAATCTTCCCCATGGTATATAAAATGTTCGTTTATACAATATGAACATGGATAACGTCATTGAATTAGTTCAACTTATTTGTATGTTTATTAAATATGATTTGGTAAGAAGAGACTAGAAATTGGAGGAGAGGAAGGAGAACACAGGAAATGAACATGAGCAACAAAAATTGCACACACACACACACACACACACACACATATATATGCATATATATATATATATATATATATATATATGTTAACAGTGAAATTCATTGTTGTGTTTCATTGTGATAGGGGCCTTGATCAAGTATGTTCTAATCTGCCTATACATAGAAGCAATTAATGCTATTATCCAGAACAAGCTCATTAGCTCAGTCACTATAAATATATATAGAAACAGATGCAAAGACATATTTGTAGAAAGTAAAGTTTGATAAGATTCTGTTCAATGGGAAGGTTAGAAGCAGTTGGCATATCAATAAAGTTGGTATTAAATGATTTAGCTGTTACTCTGTTACAAGACTGTCTACATGGCATGGCAGTTTAGCAAGTGAACCTTTCCCTCTCATATCTCTCCATGCACCTTTTCACTATATTCAGGACATGCCCAATGGTTGAGATGCATCATTTCCTTGTCGTGAACATCCTCCATCCTGATGCTGCAAGCATCTCTCCCTCATCTACTATAACAAACAAACAAATAACAATAAACCTGTTCAAATGTCATTTCTGTGATGCTTCTCTTTATTACTCTGTTCATAATATCATCTCTGTGATGTTTCCCTTTACTACTTTGTTTATAATATCATCTCTGTGATGTTTCCCTTTACTACTCTGTTTATAATGGAAAGTTATTCCCTCTACAACTACCACATGGCATCTTCCTTTCTCTGAGCTTTTGTAGTTCTGATTACTCATTTTTGTACTGTATTGCTATATTTGTTTGTTTATTTTCCCCCATAGCAGTAGTTTGCAAATTGTGTTAATGTGGAATTACTGAATGGGACTAGGTAGGAAGGCTGAACAGACAGAGTCTAATTCTACAGCATGTATTCCCATTTAACTCCTCTTTTATAAATTTTATATTCCCTGACTCAGTGGCCTATATCATAAAATGTGTTGGAGCTTGGAAAGTTAGGAAATGGTTGCTAGACAAAAAAGCACACAAGACAAAATTCAGGAAACTTAGATTTCAGTTCTACATCTTTTCAGGATAAACGAATGTCATGTTCCTATATTGTATCTGTAAGATGGTAGGTGAAATAATGGTCCCAGTTTCTATTCAAATAAAGTTTAACAGAAACCAGAAATAGTTAGGCTGCTGCAGACTGAAGCAATGGTTGTTCATGAAAATGGTAATTGCCATAGAACACACACAAGAGCAGGAACCACCTTTAACTAGTTGTGTGATGATGTAGTCATACATCAAGAGTGACTGTGCTGGTTTGAGTGAGAATGGCCCCCATAGGCTCAAATGGTTGAATCCTTGGTCCCCACTTGATAGAGCCATTTGGAAAGGATAAGGAGGTGTGATCTTGTTGGAGAAGATGTGTAACAAGGGTGGAATTTGATGTTTCCAGGGCTACATGCCATGTCCAGTTAGCTCTCACTGCCTCCTGCTTATAGCAGAAGGAGTGAACTCTCAGCTGTTCCTACCTTCATCCCTTGGCTCTGCTACCTTGGACTCTAAACCTCTAAAACCAAGCAGTAAGTTGCCTCACTCATGGAGTTTTTATTACATCAATAGAAAAGGAACTGATGTGCAGATAAAGACCTAAATGTAAACATCATCATTGCAGTGGCTGTTTAATTCAGTCAGTTATGGCTACTTGCAACAAATACAAGACATTGTATAGACTCCTAGGGTCCAAAAGGAAGATTTTTAGCATATGGATTTCATGTAATTCATGAAATAAGTCTAAAGTCATATTTTGAGAATCAAACTTTAGGAAATTTAGGTCTCTTTCTGCTTGTACATCTAACAAAAGGCAACAGCACCTCCTCCTAAAGTGTATAATTTTAAAGGAAATGAGATATCTTCTGACAGACCCACCCAGAGGAATCCTTGATGGCAGCTGGCATGGAAATGTTATTCCAAGTCGTGATCACATCATGGTAAACATGAGTCTCTTTGTACTGGAAGATCAAAAAAGAAATCAGTGAAGAGGGACTGTAAGCAATGGACTTTCCTGTATCTGAGACCTATTGAGAATTTCCTAACCATATCTGCTAAGCTTCAGTGCTTTCTTGTTATTTGCTTATTTGAAAGAGTATAGAACACAACTATTATGAGGAATAATTTATCCTTACAATATCAAATAATTAATTTCAGCCCAAATGTTTACTTTGAAAAGTTTGTGGAATTATGTTTTTGTTGTTGTTGTTTTTACAGAGAAGAGCAACATATTTTTAAAGAAAAACTAATGGTAATTTATAAGTTTTCATTTGGTACTTAGCCTCCAAATATAAAAACTAATGAAAACATGCAAATTTTCTATCTAGTGTTTGGAGAGAGACATTCGTGTGACAAGTTAGAAATAAGACCTCCCAGACTATTCCATGGAAAACAATGAGGAAAGGGAATGTGACACTGGCTGAGCATCATGAGACTGGCTGAATCTGAGGTGGTCGTCAATAATGCAAAGCAAATGACAGAAATCTTAGAAAAGATAAAACTGAAGTTCCTCAAAAATAAAGAATAAAGTCCTAAGAGGATGCTTCCAAACCATGTACCTACACTGAAACGGAAGTGGAAGATGAAAATAGAATACTAAATAGCTCAAGGAGCAAAGATAAAATAACAAATCTAGTTCCAGACTCAGATATTAATGTCAACTAGAACAGTAAGCACACATAAAAACTTAAATGGAAAAAGGTATTTAGAACAGTGTTCATTAGTTCAAATGCTTTAATTATTGAACTAAGAAATGAAAATAAAATTACCAAATAATAACTCTTAAAAGTAAAACTCATTAAAGTACATATTAAACATAATTCTGGAAATCAATACATTAGAGAACTGATAAAAAGATCAATAAATGAAAAAGCTAGTGTTTCTGCTTTATCCTAAAATCAGACTTTGGAAACACAACCAGGAAGAGTCTAGGAATTGCCAACTTCCCACATCAGCAAAGTATTACAAATATGGAAGACACTTACAGGCAAAACACTCTACAGAAACATTAACAACACCAGAACATATACACCCAGTGGGTTATTTTCTATCTTATGCTCAACAAACAAGTGTTAATTTAATGAATTTATTAAAACTGAAAAACCTAAGCAGCTTTTAAAAGCTCCTTTAACATCCTGGGACCTAAGAGCTACAGGTTCCAAGAAAAGCATTCAAAAACACAAGATGTTCAAGTTCTCTAAAATTGTCTGTATTCTAGATAGCAATAAATTTCTTCTCAATTAAATATATAAATCAAGTATAATTATCATAATAAATCATGAAGTTAGCTCAAGAAGACTCAAAGGCTAATTTTTTAAAGATCAGAAATCCAAAATGTATATTAATAATACATTAGTAATCTCAACTAGCAAACTAAAACAATAATGTACAATTAAATACAAGAATGTGCAGTTGGCTGAATAGAAAAATATATATTAAAATAATTTATCATTTTAATATGCAGAAGAGAAAATATTTATAGATGGTAATAATAACTCAAAGAAAATTTACATTAATTCTTTACATTTAATAGTACAAATGTAGGATTTACACATAATGCATTTAGAAATATACTGTGTATGAAGAATTCAAAACCATTAGCTAATATCAATTTAAATAAACTCTAGAAAAAATAATTATATAGAAAATATTTAATGTATTACCTATTTTAAGTATTCTTTGACATATTATATTTTCATTTTCTATGAACATTTTGGGAAAATGATTGCAATAATTATTAATAGATAATGGACATTATTACCTAAACCAAAAGTAATAACAAATAATGACATTTTTGCGTAAACAAAAAGTAATAAAATTATCCTAAATATGTTGGGAGAAATGTGTACACTGGTGAAGCAAAAAGCACATGTCATTTTAAATGGAATAAGAAGTAGTTCATTCTAGAGCCAAACGTGAGTGACCAAGGCCAGTGAAGATGGAGTTGGCTTACTCCAGGTGCCATGTTGCAATAAAGAATTGGCTTCCAGACAGATATGTAGCTTGATCTGTTTAAGGGGCCCCAGGCAGCAGGATCAGGATCAATCCCTGGTGCATGAGCTGGATTTTTGGAGCCTACTACCTATGATGGGACACCTTGCACATCCTTGATACAGTGGGAGGGGCTTGGACCTGCCTCTACTGAATGTACCAGGCTCTGCTGACTCCCCGTGGGAGGCCTTACCTTTTTGTAGGAGGGAATGGGGAGTGGGTTGGGGGGAGGTTGGAGAGGCAGGAGGAGAGACGAGGAGGATCTGTGATTGGTATGTAAAATGAATTTTAAAAATTCTTAAAAAAAGAATTGTCTTCATGAAGTTCTCTAGAAGCAGAACAGGGAGAACCATAAATCAAGGAAATTTTAAAGTACACTGGTGGATACATCAAAGATGTAGATGACAGCCAGGCATGTAGGGGTTAAAAAGAGCATTCTCAGCATTGGTGGAGATTAGGCTATAAAATTAATATGTCCCAAAGGTCTTTTATCTGTTGATCAAGATGTTAGGTATGACACAGTGGTGAGCAAGGTATTTGGTAGGTTAAAGATCACCTAAGATAAATTGTAAATTAGGCTTAGAAACTGCAACATTCCAAACCCTTGGTATTGCTTGGATTTTTTTTTTAATCAGTCTATCAGCCTTTGAACACAGCTTCCTTCCAGAAACTTCTTTCAAAACATATGCATTAAATATGGACTGTTAGTTTCTCTATTTGCCAGAAATAACAAGTCCAAATCTCAGGATAGCCTGTGAGAGTTAGAGCTCTCATTCTCCATGTAGTTCCCAGAGACTGAACTCAGGAAGCCAGGCTTGGTCTCAAATGCCTGGACTTGCTCTGCCAACTCACTAGCCCAATTTCTTCATTTTATTTTTTAATAACGTATTTCTTTTTAAATTTAAAACAGACAATTCTCTCAGGAAATACATCCCAACAAGTTACCCCCCCTCTACTCCTCTCAGCTCCCTCCACTTCCCATCTCTCCTGCATCTGCTTGCCCTTTGCCTTCCATCAGAAAAGAGCAGGACTCCAAGAGATAACGCCAAACATGGTAACACAAAATACAATAAGACAACGCAAAGGCCCTCAAACTGAAGCTGGGCAAGACAACCCAATAAAAGGAAAAGAGTCCCAAGACCAGGCAAAAGAGTCAGAGATACACCTTCTCCCAGGTAGGAGCCCCACAAGAACACCAAGCTAAGAGGCAGAACATATATACGGGGGCCCTAGTACAGGCCAGGAAGGCCCCGTGCTTGCCATTTTATTCTTTGTGAGCTCACATGTACCCGGACTTACCTCACATAGAATGATTTTTTTCTAGTTCCACCAATTTGCCTGCAAATTTCATGTTGTCATTTTTTGACAGCTGAATAATCTATGAGTATAGCAGAATATCATTAGGAATCATTTCATTGATTTTCTTATTAGACCAGTCATGTTTGTGTTCTACCCTAGGTCTCTGGGCTATTCAGTTTCCCATTTCCAGCTATTCAAGCAGTGTCAAGCATGGGCTCCTTCTCTTACATTTACATCTAAACATTACATGTTTAAATGCACCACATTTTGTTTACCCATTCTTCTGTTTAGGGACATCTAAGTTGTTTCCAGTTTCTGGCTATTATGAATAAAGCCACAATGGACATGGTTGGGTAAATGTCCTTGTGGTAAGATATGGTTTCCTTTGGATATATGCCCAAGAGTGGTATAGTTGGGTCTTGAGGTAGATTTCCAATTTTATGAGAAACCGCCATACTGATTTCTAGAGTGGCTGTACAAGTTTGCACTCCCACCAGCAGTGGAGGCGTATTCTCCTTGTTCCATATCTTTTACAGCATAAGCTGTCATTAGTGTTTTGATCTCAGCCACACCAGTTAGAAGAACAGGTGAGTGACTGGCCTCCAAGCTGATCAACCCCAATCTCAACATCATAAGCCCCAGAACATATCCTATGCATATCCTCTCCTCATTTCAGCACCAGAAAGGCTCTTGGAACCGCCCCCCCCCACACACACACACACACAACTCTGGTAGAATTCAATTGCTCTGCTGCAGTCCCCACAAGCAAGAGAGCAGGTAAGATACCAGCCTGCCAGCTGCCACCCACTGGATCCTGTTCCTCCAAGACTGACTCTTCCACCAATCCCACCCACCTCAGAATCCTCCCCAAACCAGCCCTTCCCCACAATGCCAGAAGACTCCATAGGCCCAGGTACCACACACACCAGTCATAAGAACATTCCCTTTCCACTGGGCTCCATATTCTGTTCTACAACTGTGAAAGAAGATATTGGCTTTAGAGAAGGCACCCAAGGCCCACAAACCTCAGTGGAGTCACCCTACTGATTGTGAAGACTTGCCAGTCACCAGAACCGTTGACCACTTAGGCCGGAAGACAAGAGAACAAACAGAAAACAAAGAAACAAAACACCATCCAACAAAGACAAATGCAAGAATTAACACCTAGTCCTATAATCATACCAAATACAGATGTCCAAATGCCAGTGTAAGAATATATTTAATAACAAAAAGGGCAATGTGGCACCACCAGAACCCAGCAATCCTATGACAGCAAGACCTGAACATTTCAAAGCAGCTGAAGTACAAGAAAAAATACATTAAGAACAGCTTCATAAAGTTGATAGAGCCCCTTAAGGAGAAAATTAAAAATGCCTTAAAATAATTGAGGAAAAGACAAAAAATTGTAAGAAATCAATTAAAGAATCTCAAGAAAACCAAAAGAAAAAAATCAAAGTATCACCAATAGAATATAAGAGATGGAAGAGAGGATCTCAAGAGCTGAAGATACTATAGAAGACATAGATTTATCAGTCAAAGAAAATCTTCTAGAATATTTAATATTTTCTGAGAAATATGGGACATCATGAAAATAATAATAAAAATAAAATAAAATATTATTATTTTACTATTATTATCATTATTAATAGAAATAGAAGAAGAATCCCAGCTCAAAGGAACAGAAAATACATTCAACAAAATCATAAAAGTAAACTTTCCAAATCTAAAGAAGAACATGCCTATAAAGGTACAAGAAGCTTAAAGAACACCAAGAAGAGCAGACCAAAAAAAAGTACCCTCACCACATAGTAATCAATATACTAAACATACAGAATAAGGAAAGAATATTAAAAGCTGCAAAAAAGGGTAAGGAAGATATAAAGGCAGATATATTGGAATTATATCCAATTTCTTTTTTTTTTGAGGGGGGGAGGCAGGAAAGGGTTTATTTGGCTTACACTTCCACATCACTGTTCATTAAGAAGTAAGTCAGGACAATAACTCAAACAGAGCAGGAACCTGAAGGCAGGAGCTGATGCAGAGGCCATGGAGGGGAGCTGCTTACTGACTTATTCATATGGCTTGCTCAGCCTGCTTTCTTATAGAACCCAGGACCACCAACCCAGGGGTGACACCACCAATTAGGGACTTGGCCCTCCCCCATCAATCACTAAGTAAATACACTACAGGTTTGCCTACAGTCTGAACTGATGGACACATTTTCTTATTCTATTGCTGTTCCCTCCTCTCAGATGACTCTAGCTTGTGTCAAGTTGACATTAAACTAGGCAACACACCATATTTTCCCCAAGTCTTCTCATTCATTTCATATCTTTTTTTACAATGTTATCAATTATAGTTTATTGATACAAATTTAAAGTCAATTTTGTTATAATATACATATATATTATATATACTCTTTTGTTTTGTTTTGTTTTTCATTTTTCTTCATTAAGAAATTTTCTACTCACTCTATATACCACCCACAGATCCCACCTCCTCCATCCTCCTACTCCCCAGCCCTTCCTCCCAAGCCACCCTACATCCCCCAAACCAAGGTCTCCCATGGGGAGTCAGCAGAGCCCAGAACACTGAGCCTAGGCAGGTCCAAGCCCCTTCCCACTGCACCAGGGCTGCACAAGACATTACACCACAGGCACCAGATTCCCAAAAGCCTTCCCATGCACCAGAGACAGATGTTGTCCCCCAAACAATTCAAACCAAACAACTGTCATATCCAGAGGGCCTAGTCCAGTCCCATGGGGGCTCCACAGCTACTAGTCTACAGTTCATGGGCTTCTACTAGTGTGGCCAGTCATCTCTGCATGTCTTCCCATCAAGATCGTTTTTTTTTTTTGTTTTTTGTTTTTTTGTTTTTTTGTTTTGTTTTTCGAGACAGGGTTTCTCTGTGTAGCTTTGCGCCTTTTCCTGGAACTCACTCTGTAGACCAGGCTGGCCTCGAACTCACAGAGATCCGCCTGCCTCTGCCTCCCGAGTGCTGGGATTAAAGGCATGCGCCACCACCGCCCGGCCCCATCAAGATCTTGATGTCCCCTGCCTACAGAATCCCTCCTCTCTCCCATTGATTGTATATCCAACTTCTAAATGGAGACACTGAAAGCCATATGGACCTGGACAGGTGTCTTACAGACACTAAGAGATCACAGATGCCAGTCCAGACTACTACAATCAGAAAACTTTCAATCATCATACACAGAGAAAACAAGATATTTCATTACAAACCCAAATTTAAACAATACCTATCCATAAATTCAGCCCTACAGAAGGTACTAGATAGAAAACTTCAACCCAATAAATTTAGCTATAACCACAAAAACAAAGTAAATAGATAATCTCATATACCACCAAAACACAAAGAATGGAAACACACACACACACTACCACCACCAAATAAATAACAGAAATTAACAATCACTGGACTCAATTTACCAATAAAAAAGACACAAGCTAATGAATGGGTAGGAAAACAGGATCCATCCTTCTGCTGCATACAAGAAACATACCTCAACTTCAAAGACAGACATTACCTCAGAGTAAAAGGCTAGAAAAAGAGTTTACAATCAAGTGGACTTAAGAAGCAAGCTGGTATAGCTATCTTAATATCTAACAAAATAGCCTTCAAAATAATATTGATCAAAAGAGACAGAGAAGTATATTTCATATTCATCAAGGGAAAAATCCAACAAGACAATGAGTTAATTCTGGACATCTATGCCCCCAATACAAAGGCAGCCCATATTTGTAAAAGAAACATTACTAAAGCTTAAATCACACACCAAACCCCACACATTAATAATGGAAGGTTTCAACACCACATTCTCACCAACAGACAGGTTTTCTAGACAGAAACTAAACAGAGAAACAAGGGAACTAACGGATGTTGTGACTCAAATGGACCAAACATATAGCTAGAGAACATTTCACCCCCAAACAAAAGAGTCTGCCTTCTCAGAAACTCATGGAACTTTCTCTGAAATTGATCACATACTTAGTCACAAAGCAAATCTGAACAGATACAAAAGAACTGAACTAACCCTCAGTGTCTTCTTGGACCTCCGAGGTTAAAGTTGGAGTTGGACAATGACACAGACTACAGGCAGTCAACAAACCTTTGGAAACTGAACAAATCTCAACTGAATCACTAATGGGTCAAGGGAAAAATAAAGATAGCTACAGAACATTTTACCCCCAAACAAAAGAACCTTCTCTAAAGTTGACCACATTCTCAGTCACAAAACACATCTCAACAAAACAATTGAAATAACCCCCTGTATCTTATTGGACTTACAGACTTCCAAGAATTCAGTGAAAATGAAGACAAAACATGCCCAAAATTATGGGACACAAAGAAAGCAATGCTAAGAGAAAAGTTCGTAGCACTAAGTGCCTTCTTAAAGAATTTGGAGAAATTTCACAGTAGGTACAAAACAGAACAAATAAAAGCTGTAGAACAAAAAGAGGCAAACACACCTAAAAGGAGAAGACAGCAGGCCATAAACTGAGGGCTAAAATTAATAAAATAGAAACAAATAGAAAAAATACAAAGAATCAATGAAACAAAGAGTTGTTTTTTTGATAAAATCAACAAGATAGACAAACCCTTATCCAAACTAACTGAAAGGCAGAGAGAGAATATCCAAATTAACAAAATTAGAAATGAAAAGAGGGGCATACCAACAGACACTGAGGAAATTCAGAGTGTTATTAGGTTACACTTCAATACCTGTACTCCACAAAATTGGAAAATCTAAAAGAAATGGACAATTTTTTTGATAAGTACCACATACCAAAATTAAATCAAGACCATGTCAACAACTTAAATAGGCCTATAAGCACTATCAGGATAGAAGCAGTCATTAAAATTCTCACAACCAAAAGAAGCCCAGGGCCATACAATTTCACTGCAGAACTCTACCAGTCACTCAAAAAACAGCTAATACCAATACTCTTCCAATTATTCCACACAATAGAAACAGAAGGGGCATTGCCAAATTCTTTTTATGAGGCCTCAATCACCCTGATTTAGATAAAGAAAGAGAAATACAGTTCAATTTCCCTCATGAAAATTGATGCAAAAATACTTCATAAAATACTTGCAAACTGAATCCAAGAACACATCAAAAAGAGCATAAGATAAAGTAGGCTTCATTCCAGAGATAAAGGGATGGTTTAACACATGAAAATCTATCAATAGAACCTACATATAAACAAACAGAATGAAAAAAAAAAACACATTATCATCTCATTTAGATGCTGAAAAGCCTTTGACAAAACTCAATACCTCTTCATGATAAAAGTCTTGGAGAGATTAAAACACAAGAAACATACCCAACGTAATAAAAGCAATATACAGAAATCCAATTGCCAAACTAAAATGAAATGGAGGGAAACTCAAAACAATTCCACTAAAATCAGGAACAACATAAGGTTATACACTCTCTCCATATCAATTCAATATGGTACTTGAAGAAGCTGTAGCTAAAATGATAAGGCAATAAAAGGAGATCAATAGGAGACAAATTGGAAAGGAAGAATTCAAAGAATTGCTATTTGCAGATGATATGATAGTATACATGAACAACTTCAAGAATCTACCAGGGAACTCCTACAGCTGATGAACACCTATAGTGATGTGACTGGATACAATGTTAACTCAAAAGAAAATCAATAGCCCTCCTATACATAAATGATAAAACAGGATGAGAAAGAAATCAGCGAAATGACAACCTTCACAATAGCCACAAATAATATAAAGTATTTTGGGGTAATTTTAACCAAACAAGTGAAAGACCTGTATGACCAGAAGTTGAAGTCTTTGAATATAGAAATTGGAGAAGGTATGAAAATGGAAAGATCTCCCATGCTCTTAGATATGTAGGATTAACATAGTAAAATTGGCTATTTTACCAAAAACAATCTACAGATTCAATTCAATCCCCATCAAGATTCCAACACAATTCTTTACAGACCTTGAAAGAGCAATACGTAACTTCATATGGAAAAACAAAAAACCCTATGGTAGCTAGAAGAAAAATCTTGTACAACAAAGGAACTCCTGGGGGTATCACTATTCCTAATTTCAAGCTCTTCTACTGAGTTGTAGTAATAAAAATAGCATAATATTTGCATATAAATAGACAGGTGGATCAATGCAATTCAGTTGAAGACCCTGACATGAATCCACACACCTATACATACCTGAATTTTTGACAAAGAAACCAAAACTATAGAATGGAATAAAGAAAGCATCTTCAACAAATGGTGCTGATCTAATCAGATGTCAGCATGTAGAAGATGCAAATAGATTAATTAATTCATTACCCTGCACAAAACTCAAGTTCAAGTAGATCAAAGACCTCAACATAAACCCAGTTTCAGCAAACCTGACAGAAGAGAAAGTGAGAAGTAGCTTTGAAAACATTGGCATAGGGTACAACTTCTTGAATAGAACACCAATACTACAGCCACTGATATCAACAATTAATAAATGGGACCTCGTGAAACTGAGAAGCTTCTGTAAGGCAAAGGACATGGTCAATGAGACAAAAGGGCAGCCTACAGAATGGGAAAATATCTTCACCCACCCCACATCTGACAGAGGGCTGATCTCCAAAATAAATAATGAATTCAATAAACTAGACATAAAAAAAATCCAATTTAAAAATAGTGTATAGATCTAAACAGATAATTTTCAACTTAAGGGTCTCTAAGGGCTGAGATACAGTTAAAGAATTGTTTAACACCACTAGCTATCAGGGAAATGAAAATAAAAAAGACTCTGAGATTCCAACTTACACCAGTCAGAATAGCTAAGATTAAAAAAAAACCCACTAATAACAGCTTATGCTGGAGAAGATTTGGAGCAAGAAGATTACTGTTCCACTGCTGGAGGGAGTGCAAACCTGTACTGATATTTTGGAAATCAATATGGCAGTTTCTCATAAAATTGGGAATCAATGTACCTCAAGTTCTAAGTACACTACTCTTGGACATATACCCAAAAGTTGCTCAATCATACCACAATGACACTTGCTCAACTATATTCATAAGAATCAATGTACCTCAAGTTCTAAGTACACTACTCTTGAACATATACCCAAAGGTTGCTCAATTATACCACAAGGACACTTGCTCAACTATATTCATAACAGCTTTGTTCATAATAGCCAGAATCTGGAAACAATCTAGATGCCCTTCAAATGAATAATAGATAAATGAAATGTGGTATATTTACATAATGGAATATTACTCAGCTGTTAAAAACAATGACATCATGGAATATGTTGGTAAATGAATAGAACTAGAAAAAATAATTCTGAGTGAAGTATCCCAGACCTAGAAAGAGAAACATGGTGTGTGCTCACCCATAAGTGGATATTAGCTGTAAAGTAAAGGAGAACTATGCTACAATCCACAGACTCAGAGAAGCTAGATAACAAGGAGGGCTCAAGAAGGGATGCATGGACCCCCCTGGGAAGAGGAAAAAGAAGAGATATCCTGGGTAAACTGGGGACAGGTTGGTATGAGAACATTAGGGGTCAGGTTGGGGGTGGGTATTAGGGGAGAATAATGAAAGAGATCTCTTGATAGGGGTTGGCATTTCGGGGTCAGGTAGAAACTTGATGCAAGGGAAACTCCCACAAATCTACAAGGATGACCCCAGCTAAGACTCCTTGCAGTAGTGGACAGGTATCTTGACCTGGCCATCTCCTGTAATCATATTGGTAACTATATTAATTGTCATCAGAGAGCCTTCATCCAGTAACTGATGGCAATAGATACAGAGATCCACAGCCAAGCACTAAGCAGTGCTTAGGGAATTCAGTTGAAGAGAGGAAGGAAGAATGGTACGAGCAAAGGGGCTCAAGAGCATCACAAGGGAACCCACAGAAACAACTAACCTGGGCTCATAGGAGCCACCGACTCTGAACCAACAGCTTATGGAGCCTGCATCAGACTGACCTAGGTTCTCTGCATAGGTGTGACAGTTGTGTATCCTGGTCGTTTTGTGGAACTCATAGCTGTGGAAGCATGGCCTCTCCCTAATGCTTTGGCTAGCTTTTGGATACCTATTCCTCATACTCAATTGCCTCCCCAGCCTTAATACAAGGGGAGGAGCTTAGTCCTACCTCAACTTGATATGCCATGCTTTGTTGACACACATGGGGGCCCTGCCCCTTTCTGAACAGAAACAGAGGAGTAGTGGATGAGTGTGTGGAGGTGAGGTCATTGAAGGAATAGGAAGAGAGAAGGGAGAGAAAACTGTAGTCAGGTTGTAAAATAAATAAAACAATAATATAGAACCACCCAAACAAAAACCTCAAGTCTTTAAAGAAGGGAATTGAAGAAGATATCAGATATGGAAATATCTCCTATGCTCATGAGTCAGTTGAATTAACAGCAAAAATGGCCTTCCAAAAAACAATCTACAGATTCAATGCAATCACCATCAAAATTCCAACACAATTCTTTGTAGACCTTGCAAAAACAATACTCAACTTCATATGGAGAAACAAAAAACCAGGGAAAGCAAAAATACAATCTTAGACAATTAAAGAAATGCTGGAGACATCACCCTCACTTATTTCAAGCTCTGCTATGGAGCTGTAGTAATAAAAGCAGCATGGTATTGACATTAAAACAAACACATTAATAAATGGAATTGAATCTAAGCACCAGATGCAAGTCCACCCACTCATGTATAGTAGACTTTCTGTAAAGAAGCCAGAAATAGACATTTGGAAAAAGGAATGCATCTTCAACAAATGGTGCTGGCGTAACTGGATGTCAGCATGTAAAAAAATACACATAGATCCATATCAATTATCCTTGCACAAAACTCAAGTCCAGGTGGATCAAATACCTCAACATAAATCATGTTTCACTAAAACTGATAGAAGAGAAAGTGGAAATAGCCTTGAACACATTGGCATAGGAGAAAGCTTTCTGAACAGAACACCAATAGCTCAGACACTAAGATCAGCAATTAATACATGGTACCCCATGAATCTCAAAAGCTCCTGTAAGAAAAAGGACACCATAAATATGACAAAATAGCACTTCACAGAAAAGGAAAGTAATTTTTACCAACTCCACATCTGACAGGAGACTAATATCCAAAGTATATAAAGAACTCAAGGGGACTGGATAGGTGACTCAGCTACTCTCCCAGAAGACCTGGATTCAGTTCCCAGCACCCATTTTGTAGGTTTACAATTGTGTGTAATTCTAGTCACAGGTGATTTCACACCCTCACATAGAAATACATATATGCAAAACACAAATGCACATAAAATTAAATTATTTTAAAAAATAACTCAAGAAACTAGACATAAATCAACTAAATTATCAAATTAGAAATAGGGTACATAGATAAACAGAAAGTTATTAACAGAAGAATCTCAAATGGCCAAGAAACACTTAAATGTTCAATGTTTTTAGATATCAGGAAATGCAAATAAAATGACTCTGAGATTCTATCTTACACTTGTCAGAATGGCTATGATTAAAAAAAGCAAAACTAATGACAACTCATGTTGGTAAGGATGTGGAGCAAGGGAAACTCCTCCACTGCTGGTAAGAGTGTGAACCTGTACAGTTACTTTGGAAGTCATTTGGCAGCTTCTCAGAAAACTGGGAATTGATCTACCTCAAGACTCATTTATACCACTCCTGGGCATGTATGCAAAAGGCACTTCATCCTATCATAAGAACAGTTGCTCAACTATGTTCACAGCAGCTTTATTTATAATAACCAGAAACTGAAAACAACGTAGATGTAGCTCAACTGAAGAATGGATGAAAAAAATGTGGTACATTGACACAATGGAGTATTACTTAGCTGTTAAAAACAATGACATCATGAATATTCAGGAAAATGGATAGAACTGAAAAAAAATCATCCTGTGTTAGGTAACCAAGACAAAGAAAGACAAACATGGTATGTACTTATTTATAAGTAGATGTTAGCTGTAAAGTAAAAGATATTCATGCTATGGCTCACAGACCCAAAGAGACTAATATGGATGGCTTAAGGGGGGATGAAATTATCTCCTTGGGGAGGTGAAATAGAAAAGATTCCTAGGATTGACTGAAGGAGGATGAGGTTGGAAAAAGGAGGCATGAGGTGTGGGGGAGAAGGGATGAGGAAGAAAAATACTAAGAGAAACGATTGGAATTGATCAACATTTCAGGGCAAGGTAGACACCTAGGGCAATGTATACCATGCAATCTATGAGAGTAACCCTACTAAAGACTTCTAGTAATAGAAGACATGACACCAATCCTGAACTGGCCATGTTCTATAACCAGGCAAAGCCTCAGGTGGAGGGATTTGGACACCAACCCAACCATAAAAATTTTTACCTATACTTTGTCTTGTCTGTATAGTGTTCTGGGACTGGAGACTAGCAGAATCCTCATCAAAGAGACCAGGGAAACTTCATCCAGCAACTGATGGGAGAAAATGCAGAGTTGCACAGCCAAACACTGTGTGGAGCTCAGGGAGTCCTGTGGAAGAAGGGGAAGAAAGGTCAGAGGAAACAGAGTTCAGGGACACTAAGAGAACATCGCCCACAGAATCAGTTGGCAAGGACTCATTGTGGGTTCACAGAGCTCAGGGAGCCTGTAGGTTTCTGACCTAGGTCCTCTGCATGTATGTTATGGCTGAGTAGCTTAGTGATCTTGTAGGAATCCTCACAGTGGGAGCAGGGGCTGTCTCTGACTTTTTTGCCTACTTATGGGACCCTTTTCCTCCTACTGGGTTGCTTCATATAGCCATGAAGTGATAGTATGTGCCTGGTCATGTTTTGGCTTGTTATGCCATGTTTGGTTGGCGTCCCTGGGAGCTCTGCTTTTATCTGAGGGGAGGTGGAGAGAGACTTGGTTTGGGGGCAGAGGGAGATGGGGGAAGAAACTGAGAGTAGAGGTAGGGGGGAAATTGTGGTCAGGATATAATATATGAGAGAAGAATAAAATAAATAAATGATAGATAGATAGATAGATAGATAGATAGATAGATAGATAGATAGATAGATAGATAGATTATGTGGTATGGAAATTTGATAAGTGGTACCTATAACAAAAATTACCCATTTATTTAGATTTTCCAATTTGGTAGAGTACAGGTTTTTAAAAGTGTGTCCTTATGATCTCTAGATTTTGCTTATATCTGTTGTTATGCTTCCCTTTTCATTTTTGAGTTTGTTAATTTGGATAGTCTCTCTGTGTCTTTTAGTTAGTTTGAGTAAGTGTGTATCTATCTTGTTGATTTTGTCAAAGAACCAACTCCTTTTCACTGATTTCTTATATTAGTCTCTTTATTTCTGTTTAATTGATTTCAGTCCTCAGTTTAATTATTGTTTGCATTATTGCACACATACCTCCTGTGTGTGCTTATTTCTTTTTGTTCTAGAACTTTAAGGTTTGCTGTCAAGTTGCTAGTATGTGATCTCTCCAACCCTTTTACATAGACACTTAGTGCTATGAACTTTCCTTTTAGCATGCCTTTCATGTGTCCCATAATAAATCTTCATGGATTTCATGTGATATGTCTTAAATCATATTCACTTTCTTCCCCCAATTCCTAGCAAATCTACTCCTTCATCCATACCGTCTTCATTTCAGGTTCTCTCTCTTTCTCCCTGTTTGTTTCCACCCCCCTTATTTTTTTTTCTTTAGAGGAAGCTACCTTGGAGCAGATATCCTCGTCCCCTGGCTCATGCAACATTGAACCAACCTTGCATTCTCAGGAGATCCTTGTTTCAATATATTTTCCCTTTTACTGAAAATAGAGCCAGGTGGTGGTGGCACATGCTTTTAATCCCAGCACTCAGGAGGCAGAGGCAGGTGGATCTCTGTGTGTTCAAGGCCAGCCTGGTCTATAAAGTGAATTCCAGTGCAGCCAATGTTGTTACACAGTGTGGTGGTTTGGAAGAAAATGGCCTCCAAAGCAAGTGGCACTACTGGTAGGTGTGGCTTTGTTGGAGTGAGTGTGGCTTTGTTGGAGGAGGTGCCAATATAGAGGCAGGCTTTGAGGTCTCTTTTGCTTAAGCTGCTCTCAGTGTCACAGTCAACTTCCTGTTGCCTGCAAGATGTAGGACACCCAGCTACTTCTGCAGCACCGTGTCTGCCTGCATGCCACCATGATCATAATGAATGAACTTCTGGAACTGTAAGCAAGCCACCTCAACTAAATGTTTATCTGATAAAAGTTGCCATGGTTGTGGCAACAGAATAGAAACCCTGACTAAGACACACAGAGAAACCCTGTCTGGAATCTTGCCCCCAAAGAAGACAGACAGACAGACAGACAGACAGACAGACAGGAAGAAAGAAAGAAAGAAAGAAAGAAAGAAAGAAAGAAAGAAAGAAAGAAAGAAAGAAAGAAAGAAAGAAAGAAAGAAAGAAAGAAAGAGAAAGAGAGAGAGAAGGAGGGAGGGAGGAAGGAAGGAAGGAAGAAGAAAGAAAAAAGAAAGAAAAAATGAAAATATTCTTTTCTTATACAATATATACCAGTTACACTTTCCCTCGCTCTACTCCTCCCATTTCCTCCCCACTTCTCCTTTCATCTGGATCCACTCCTTTTCTGTCTCTCATTAGAAAAGAACAGGCTTCTAAGAGATAACAGCCAAACATAAAAAACTAAAACATAATAAGATAAAACAAAATCCTTCACATCTAGGCTAAACCAGGCAACCCAACAGAATGAAAAGAACCCCAAGAGCAGGAACAAGAATCTACTCACTTACACATGTAGGAGTCCAATGAAAACACTAAACTAAAAGTATAATACACATGCAGAGGGCCCAGTATAGACCCATGCAGGCCCTGTGCTTGCTGCTTCCATCTCTGTGAGTTCATATGAGCTTTTCTCAGTTGAATTAGAATGCTTTCTTCTTCTTAGGTCCTCCATCCCGTTTGGTTCTTATACTCTTTCTGCCTCCTCTTCCACAGGCTTTTCAGAGCTTTGAAGGGAGATATTAGATGAAAACATTCTTTTTAGAGATGTGTGTTCCAGTGTCCCTCTCTGTGTGTAATATCTGGCTGTGGATTTTATTTGTTAATATGTATGAGGACTTTGACATATGCATTTATATGAAAGAATATTGGCATTTTCTCTTCCTGTCTTTTCAGGTTCGAGTGTCAGTATAACAGCAAATAAATAAAACTATTATTTAGGAAGTATTTTTAAAACCTTTTTCTGTTTATTGCTGGAAAAATTTAAATAAAACTTGTATTATTTCTTAGTTTCAGATTATCTTCAAACTCATAATCCTTATGTTTCTGCCTCCTTAGTTCATGTATTATGGGTATGTGTTACCAAGATGGCTTTCAATGGAACCTTTTGTTTTGTTTTGTTTTTGTTTTGAGGCGTAGTCTCACTGTGTATCACTGGCTAGTCTGGAATTCCCTCTATAGATCAGTTTAGCTCCAAACTCAAGGACATTTAACAACCTCTGCCTCCAGAATGGTGGGATTAAAAGCATGTATCCCCATACCCTACAATATAACCTTTTAAGGTTACATACATGTCTAACAGCACTGCCTCACACATGTCACAGTTATTAATTCGCTATATTCTCATTTGTAGTCAGGCAAAAGTATTTACTGATTTCCCGGAGAGATTTACACTTCAATTTTTCTAAATAATTCCTTTATTGATATATCTATCCATCTATATCTTTATTTATATAACATATCTATTGATATCTACCTATAACTATATATAGATAAATAAATATAGATATATATATAGACAAATAGATAGATTCTCTTAATGCCAATGTGGTTCAATAATGTACTTGGTAATATATCAATTTATTTTAATGTCACAGATTTTGATTTCTGCCTAGCATTCAGTTTGTGTTATGAAAGTTTTTTTAGCACTTAAAACAGTTATTATTGAATTTAGTGTTCTGGAAGGAGACTACTTTGCACATTCCTGTTCCTTCAGTTTTACTTGGTTCTATGCTCCATAGGAGAAATAAAATTTAAACGCAGACATGGGTTGTCTTATGTTTCTCTTGTCTGCTTTCTGTCTTTTCTCTGATAGGTTCAAGAAATATGTGAATTTTTAGAATATCCACAGTTAACTAGAATTAATCTTAATACTCTTCAATACTTACAACCTAAACAGAAGCTGTGAAAATGAAGCTTCAGATGATGATAGGATGTAAAATTTTGTTCAGAAACTGCATACCACATACTTGTACTCTCATCACTGGAGAAACTGAAGCAGAAGGATCCTGTGAGTTTAGGAGTTCAAATAAACCTGGAAAACATAATGAGACACAAAATCAATCAAACAAACAAACAAAACAAGCAGTCCTGAATTGGATACCCACCAACAATAAACAAACAAACAAATAAACAAACAGGTAAATAAATAAATGAATAAACAATAAATAAAAATAAGTAAGTAAATAAGTGGTGTGATTTCCTTAATGTAGCCCAATGCCATGGTCAAAATGTATTCATTTGATTTTGGTAGATGTAAAATGGAATCTATAAATATTTAATCTTATAACATTTAAAACTATACACTGTAAGTGAACCAAGTAATTGAAGAAATGTTTGTGATGAAATCTTGTTGCATTGTAAATTGTATTAACATGACACGGACAAGCTTTCTTTGTTATCTATCATCAGTCATATGTTAGAAATTATTAAGCCTTATAAAAATTTATTTGAGAATTTAGCACTATGATTCACATTAAACATTAAAGAAATAGAGATATACACTGTTCCAGTAATTATGGAAAATACACAGACATGAATATACAATTCAGATAGTGTTATCTTTGGCAAAGCACGGTAAAAATTATTTGAAGTTTCAAATGCATGCTTTATTTTTTTCTTAAATGTTTTGCTGATTGTAAATGTGGTTGCTAGTCTTTATCACTCCAGGCATCATTTTATTTATATTTTATTCTTCAAAATACAAAAGAAACAAATGTTAAAAAATAGAAATAGAGGTTTGGAGGTCAAGAGGATCAGAGCCATTAGCAGTCTTGTGCTGGGAAAGGGATAAATTATAGTTCAGAGAATTCAAGGTGAAAGGAACTTGGGTAACTTTCCCATGATTACGTGTAGAGGCCCCAGAAGGAGTCTAGGGCTTAGAAGAGTCATGAGCCTCTACCTGCCTTAGTCCCACATTGGTGCTTTACTACTGTCTGAGTAATTTTTCTAGTTGCTGTGAGAGAAAAACCTGACCGAGTAACATTGGGAGGAGAAATTTAAAAATGAAACTCTAGTAATCCCAGAGTGCAGTTCGTCACGACTGGGAAAGCACTGCTGCAGACGTTTCTGGGGTCACAGCAGCAGGAAGATATGCCTATCACTTTGCACATTGTGTCCAGCCAAGAACCACATACTAAAGACTGGAACCAGGAATGAGTATAACCTTCCAGATCCAACCCCAGTGACCTGCTGGTTTGCCACCCCTTCTAAAGGTTTCACAACTCTACAAAACAGTGCCGTCATCTGTAGCTGTATTCATATATATATGCACACACACACACACACACACACACACACACACACACACACACATCTGTGGGGGGCATTTTGGACTGAAATCACAACATCTCCACATCTAACTATGAATAATAATCTAAATGCATTTGCTAAAATAAGAGATTATAAAGCATAGACTCACATACATCTGAATACTTAAAATCTGCCATTCTTTTAAATAAACATTAGTATCTAGAGTCCCGACCCACACTCTAGAAATAACTATGAGAGGAAATGGTGAATCTAATCATTTCTACAGCTGATGTAAGTATCCAAGAAACCAGACATGGACTTACAAGAACTTGAACTTGTAATATGTTTAAAATAGATACAAATTGGGAGTTTTCACTAGAAAACACACACTTTCTTTGAAAAAATCTATATGTGTAAGCACATGTATTCTGAATACTTCAGTACCTTAAATGAAAACCTTACATATACAATCTCTCTTTTTTCTATTTTTCTTTTCTTTTTTTGGTTTTTTTCGAGACAGGGTTTCTCTGTGTAGCTTTGTGCCTTTCCTGGAGCTCACTTGGTAGCCCAGGCTGGCCTCGAACTCACAGAGATCCGCCTGGCTCTGCCTCCCGAGTGCTGGGATTAAAGGCGTGTACCACCAACGCCCGGCTTATTTTTCTTTTTGATTAGCTTGCCTAAGATGACCAGAGCCAGTGGATTCTTAGTGATGGGGCCATCAAGGGTGAAAACGTGCCCTGGGTCACTGGAGCTTATGAGGCTAATGAGGCAGCTGGGGTTGGGGAAGCAGATGAAACTGCTATGATTTTAGAGGTTAAGGCTGAGGGAGTAACTAGAGGCAAGAGAGTGACCAATATCATTAGAGTCTGTGTAACATCACATACACATTCTCTTCATGTAAATTGTATAAGTTTATATATTTACATGCAAAAATAAGAATTGATCACAAACCATCTAAGCTAGTAGTTATCTTTTGGGAGCAATCCAGTGACCAAGAGTGCATAAAGGATGCTTTTAGAATACAGGGAAGTTTCCATTACTTCATCTAGATTGAGTATTTCATGGTTGTGTGCTTTTGGATGTCTGTGTATAAAAATTTATTCAGCTATACACCCAGTACTTATAATGTTTATAGGCTGGTTATATTGCAATAAAAGTTTGCTTGAAATATTGATTTTGACCTGTGTGGTTATGAATAAATTATAATTAACAAAACGTAAGGCATGGAGAGTTACATACTTGGCAATGTGAATATATGTTCAGGACATAAAATAAGTTGACACATCTGCAAGCCAGAAGCAACTCCATAACCGAAATGTAATATAGTTTTTTTTTTTTAATGTTTTGCAGTGTTGGGAATTGAACTCAGTATTTGGTGAATGTTAGACATGTACTGTCCCATTTCAGGTACAGCCCCACTGAAACACAAAGATAGAATCAGAAAAAGATGGAATCAAAGCTAAATGGTTAGTAAGGGGAGGAAGACAAAGGGACTTGGATATAATAACAGTGATGACGCCTTATAACCTGCAAAATCAGGAAGCACAGAAGAATTATGAGGCAAAAGAAATCAGGGCAGCTTGGGACTGTGCCTCATAAAGATGGTGGCATCCTAAAAATCAAATGGTCAAAATACATGCACACAGGGAACATAGTGAGGTGAAAGGGTGGCTGACAATTGCATTTAAGTTAAGAACTGTGCTTAAACAAAAGTAATGACCTTAACACTCAAGTGTAAATGATTTAATCTTGACAATTTAAAGACTGTGCTGCAAGTTCTGTTCAGAAAATCCTTTCCTGTGCCAATGAGTTCAAGCTTATTCTCCAGTAAGAATTAATTACTTTTTATTATTTATTATTATTTATTATTTATTAATTACAATTAATAAATGGGACTCAATAAAGCTGAAAAGCTTCTGTACAGCAAGGAAACAACAGGTTATACAAATAAACAGCCTACAGAATGAGAAAAGATCGACCCCCTCCTCTGGGCTCCATATCTTGGCCTACAATCTTAGAAGCAGACATCGGCTTCACTGGAGCACACACCAGATCTAGAGACCTGAGCTCCAGCAGCTGTACTGGAGGCCAGGCTGGTCCTAGGAACCCCAGGTAAGACAATACCCTCGGCCCACTAAACTTCTTAAGCCTGCCCCCCAACCTCAGACTGCACCCCCTCCCTGGGTTCCATATCCTGGCTTACAACTTCAGAAGGAGATTTCCATTTAATCAGAATCCAAGCCAGATCTAGGGACCTCAGGCCCCCCAAACCCCAAACACCCTACTGGACATGAAGACTTGTTAGTCACCAGAATGCTTAGCTGTTTAGGCCAGAACTCCAGAGAAGAAAGGGAAACTAAGAAACAAAACATCCATCCAACAAAGACAAACCTAAAAATCGACTGAGAGGAGAGGAGAGAGGTGAAACTGATGCCAGGATGTAAAATCACAAAGTTAATTAATTAAACACACACACACACACACACACACACACACACACACACACACACACACACACACACATTCTACCCACCAAACAGATTGTTATTTCTCTAGGTTTTGACATAGTAAGTACTATGTTACACTTTTCCAAAGTTAGACATTATAGGGTTGAGTGAAATTGAGAAGCTAGCATTGCAGTTAGCTATATTCAAAAGGATTTGTGAGCATATTTATTTTTTACATACCCAATATTAGTCTTGGTAAAGTTACTCTGTATCTATGTTGGTCTGAATTCCATATTAGTATTCAAGAAAAGTAGCAAAGAATATTTAATTTAAAATCTCTGTAGTGGACACAGACAGGTTTCATATACATCATTTGTATCACATGAAATATCACACACACACAGTGTGTGTGTGTGTGTGTGTGTGTGTGTAAATGTAAAGATGTATATGTGTATATGTGTGAGAGAGAGAGAAAGAGAGAGGGATCAGAGGAGATATATGACAAAGGTTTGCAGAAGAAAAGGGAAAGTGAGAAATTATGTAATTATATTTTAATTTCAAATAAATAAATATTTAAAAAGAAAAAAAATGGGAAAAGATCTTTACCAGTTATATCTCTGGTAGAGAGTTAGTATACTGAATATATAAAGGTCTCAAAAATTGAATAAGCAAATAAATAGTCAAAATTAAAGATGGAATACAGATCTAAGCATAGAATTCTCAAAAGATGAAACACAGTGGTTGAGAAACACTTAAAAATAGTCAATATAATTAGCCACCATGGAAATGGAAATTAAACTGATTTGAAATTTTATGTTACCCTAGTCCAGAATGGCCAAGATCAATAGAACAAATGACAGCACATGCTGGAGAGGGTGCTTGTAAAGGGGAACCCTTTCTCATGAAGCAGAACTACACAATTGCACACCCACTGTGGGAATCAGTGTGGCAGTACACCAGGAAACTGGAAGTCAATCTACCTTCCTGTACCATTCCTGGGCATATAACCAAAGGACTCTCTGCCCTACTACAAAGATGCTTGCTCATCCATGTTCATTGCTGATCTATTCTTAATAACCAGAAATTGAAAACAACCCAGATATCCATCAACTGTTAGATGAATGGATAATGAAACATTGGTGCACTTATGAAGTGGAACATTATTCAGCTACTAAGAAAAATGAAATAATGAAATTGGCAGGTAATTTTACAAAGATAGAGAAAAATTATCCTGAGTGAGTGTGGTAGTTTGAATGTAATTGGCCCCCATAAGCTCATAGGGTATGGCATTACTGAGAAGCAAGGCTTTGTTGGAGTAGGTATGACCTGGTTGGACGAAGTGAGTCATTGTGGACCTGGGCTTTGAGGTCTCATATCTGCTTAAGCCAGGCCCCAGATGCCAGTCTACATCCTGTTTCCTTCTGATCAAGATGTAGCACCATGTCTGCCTGCATGCTGCCATGTCCTGCCATGATGATAATGGACTAAACCTCTGAAAATGTAAGCCACTCCTGCCGGTGGCTGTGCCAGAGGTATAGCAGGTGGTGATTGAAGCTCAGGTGTCAGCACACTGGAAGAAAAATTCTCTGATGGATACATCTCATTTAAGTGAGGCTTATGAAAATACAGGCTTCAGAATGTCTTTTGCTTTTGTTGTGTCTTTACATGTTACTGCTACAATGATTTCTCTGGTATCTGATATGATATATTTGGATATGGGGAGTCCACGGTTGCTTGTTTTGAAGTGTGTTTATCCCATGAAAACATCCCTATCTTCTGGGCATTTATATCTGTGGATTGTCAAAAAAGATGATTCCTCCTTTAACTGTATAATTTTGAGGAATAAAAGTGAATACAAGGTTATGCTACATAGTCGAGTCCCACAAATTCCCCCTGGAAGCTGCTTCTGATCACAGCTCAAATTAATGATAACTGGGAGCCAGAAAGGCTCAAATTCCTTTAATTTTATGCCTGAGCACCACTAGCTGATACAAAGCTTTGGTGACACTGTTAGTTCTTTTTGTCCAAAAAAACCCAGCACTCACCAGGCATCTCGGAATAAGATTACCTCTCAAGATAGATAATACAGTAATTGATTCTTTATAATTACAACTCACAGCCTGTCAATTAAAAGATTTGCCTGAGAAAATATGCTCCTTGTTTGCTACTTTGATATATTATATGAGAGTTGTCAGGATGTCTCTGTTTTTAGTCATGTCTTTATCTAGGAATGTAACTGTTTTATGACTCCTGTATTGCCCATAAGAGTTTACTTGGAATATATAAGCTGTAAAAACACATGAGAGAATGGGGCAATGAGACAGAACAGCATGATGAGAACCACATGTGACAGAATAAAGAAAGGAACCATCCGGAGAACGTGTGAGTATTTTCCTTTCCTAAAACCCTTCAGATAGAAAAGTCCTGGCTTTGCCATGCTGTGGATTCCCCTTTAAGCCCTGTGCTGCTTAGAGGCTGATACTCCTCCAGGCAGCATTACACTCCAATTAAATGTTTTTTTTTTCCTTTATAAGAGTTGCCATGGTCATGGCGTCTTCTTACAGCAATAGAAACCCTAACAAAGACAGTGAGGTTACTCAGACCCAAAAAGACAATCATCGTATGTTTTCTCTTATGTGAGGATGTTATGTTTTCAGTACTTGTGCTGCAATGTAAATAACCACAGAAGTTAAGTACCTAGTAAGGGGATTGGGGAAAAAACAACTCTCAAGGGAGGGGAAATAGAATATGGAGTTATTGACATATGTATACTAAAATAGGAGTATTTAAATAAGAAGGGGGTGTTCCCTAAGCCAGGGTAAGGGACACAATCTGAGGAGGGACAACTAATAGTAAAAGTCATTGAAAAAATAAATGGAAATTTACTACTGTAGAATCTTCCTAAAATATATACATATATGAAAGGAAACTAAATGGAGCCACCAAATGATAGGGGAGATAAATGCCCCAACTAGACATTTTTTGCCATATAGTGTGGGGAATGAGTTTCATCTAATTAAGTCTTTGGCTAAAAAGGTCCCATGGAACCCCTCAAGCATCACAAACAATTTCAGTTTCCAAGTCCATTGGTTTCCCTTCTATACCGTAATGGTAAGGCCCCATTGCTGAAGGTAATACTTGTGCCATAGAAGATGAAGGAGTTGAATTTGTGTATAACTAGAAGCCTTGCCTCTCATGACTAAGACTCATGGTAAGGGAAGGTACTCTGCATGCTACTAGAGGAGAAA
Organism: Peromyscus maniculatus bairdii; assembly: GCF_049852395.1. Classification (NCBI taxonomy): domain Eukaryota; kingdom Metazoa; phylum Chordata; class Mammalia; order Rodentia; family Cricetidae; genus Peromyscus; species Peromyscus maniculatus. The sequence continues at coordinate 88,516,667 of NC_134852.1, forward strand.
GATAGTCATCAACATTACCCAACTACAAACCCTCCAAGTTACAATAGAGATCTACCTAGAGGATAGTGGCACAAATGTCATATGAGTAACCAATTTTTTACAAACTAGATTTAAGACTTACTCCATGAGATGGAACCCACACCTGAAATTGCTAAAGTGGCCAAGAACCTTGGACTAGATAAGTTACTGGCCTACGGGAAAACCAATATTGTCATTCGGCTAAGTGAACACAGAAATAAAATGTAGTCTAATGACACATTGCTATCCCCAGTGATAAGTGCCTCATCATAAAATGCAAAGATAAAATAAAGGTCATAATTAATAATAATAATAATAATAATAATAATAATAAACTAGATTAAATCCCAAACAAAGTTAATGACAAACACAACCTTATAATGAAAGGGGAGAGACAAACAGAATATCAGGAACTCCCACTTGTTTTATCAGGAAGAACAAAACAAGGACTATAAGCATCAAAGAGATAAAAATTTAAAAAAATATAATTTTCAGCATTTATTTTCTTTCTTATAATATCAAGGCCAACCTAATTAATACATTTTGGAGTTTATATGAAGAAATTTAAAGATTTGAATAGTGACGAAGTCCTGGCATCTGAGCAGCTGGAAGGCTGAGGCAGGTGGATTACAAGTTTAAAGCCAACTGGAACTAAATTGTAAGATTATTTTTTAAAAAGAATAAAAGTAATTTTAATGTGTGATTTAAAAGGTAGGTCACTGAAGAGATGTGAAACTCTAATAATTTATCACTGTTATGAAATATTAGTGTTGATTTCATTCTTAACATAGTAGAGAATATCCAGGCTCTTGGATGCAACTGTTTTCTAATTTTGATTTCTCTTTTGGGAATAGCTCATAATTTTCAAATAAATTATTCAAACAGTATGCTGCAAAAATTTAACTTAAATATTTATTGAGGATTTATTACTGTCTAACACATTGTAAGAATTTATAAATATTCCTTGCAAAGAAGTTACTTCCCTGATATAGCTCAGCAATCTCATGCTGTTGGGAAAAGTAAGTCCCTAATGGTATAGGCCTATAACCTCAAGCAGCAAGTTCACAAGTTCAAGTCTGATTGGTCTGTAGAATGGGATAGTAGTTTCATTTTAAAGCATTCAATGGGTCAGTCAGATGGTGGAATATCCAAAGCAATAAAACATCAATGCTGTAGCATTAGTATTTCTGGGTGCATTTATCTGGATTTACACAAAGAATTGTGATTAAAAATAGAACAGGAAGGCTTGGAAAATGTATTGTTTGACCAGAAAAAGAGGACATTTCAAATTGAAGCCATAGTAAGTGGGGCCCTGAAAAGACTGAATCTATTTTCTCTTGGGGCAATAGATGCCTTCATGGCATTTCTAGAATGTCTAGACCTATTTAGTATAGGCTGAAAATACAAAGATTTTTATGTCACTTAAGAAGACTTGCCTCAACTTGATGCTTTGTTGAGTCCCTTGGGAGGCCTTACCCTTTCTGATAAGGGGATGGAGGGGATAAATGAGGTGGGGGAAGAGAATGGAGGGGCAGAAGAGGGAGGAGAAATTGTGGTTGGTATGTAAAAATAAATGTAAAAATTTAATAATAATAATAATAATAATAGAAGAAGAAGAAGAAGAAGAAGAAGAAGAAGAAGAAGAAGAAGAAGAAGAAGAAGAAGAAGAAGAAGAAGAAGAAGAAGAAGAAGACGACGACGACTAGGCTCTGAGAAGACAGCTTCAAGGTTTCCTTATTTCACAGTACCATCTAAATGACTTGAACACTCTGGCCACTATTGCTGAGGTCTCAGGGGATCAGGGTATGACTCAAACTATTGCTAGGCCTTAGCATAGTTCACACATTGGTGTTTTTTTCAGGTATTCTATAATGCAGGTATTATAAATCATAAAAGCTTTGACACAGATTTCAAAGGAAAGTCTCAGAGGCCAAACAATATGTGGTAGTGTCAAGATGCCTATCGACAGCCCCTAAAAGGGGCTATAAGAATGAAGCCGAAGATGCAATAAAATCCCAAGGAAATTTGAGGTGCCAGAAAAATAGTACATCTGCCAAGAAAAGCTGCAGGCAGTGAGCTGAGTCAACCCAGGAGAGAGGCCACATGGGCTGCAAATGGCAAGGCCATACACAGGCTCAATAGGACAGAGTAAGTCATTGAGAGTTCATATCATTCCACCACGTGCTCCATACAACAGACATAGAGTAACAAAATGTACTGCTCTTCATTATTGGATTCAAGTCTTTGGATTAATTCAATCTCTCTTTCCTCCCATTCTTTCATCTGTAATGTAGGTGCCTAAGCTATGCCATTTTAACTTCAGAGTAACTTTTGTTTTCTTTTTATAAGGTTTCACAGCTAAGATTTTGCCTGAGTCTCAAAATACTTTTGTACATAGACATCTGAGCAATATTAAGAGCTAGAGTTTTGTGGGTTTTTAGAAATGGATTGAATGCATTTTAAATTATGAGCCATTAGGATCCAAGCTGGAAGGTTATGGTTTGTATATAAAATGTTCCCATCAAAAGCTCAGTGTTGAAAGCATCATGCCCAATGGAAGACATCTTCACCTATGGAAGTCTTAGGAACTGGTTGAATTATGAGAGTTCTACCTTCATCTATTATTAATCCACTGGTAGATTCAAATTTGAAGAGAATATTCAGAGTTGGTGGAATTATGGGTATCAGAATATAATTGAAAAAAAGTCATTTTGGACACATCCTGGAAAAAGATCCGTGGTAACCTTGGCCTACTCCTCTTTCTGCTTCCTGGCCACCATGAGGTTAAGAAGTAGCTTGTCATCATAATTGGAATTTTAATATAGCTATACAATTACTTGTGTTTTTACAAACATTTATACGCATAAATATATGCAAATAGACCCATGTAGAAAACCATACACACAAGAGCATTGGATTTACATGTTGGATACATTTAAATACACAAATTTTAAAAACATGGAATTTTCTGTATATTGCTTCTAGCTCTCACAAAAACCAGATAGGGAGTCCCTGTACATCATTCAGAATAACTCTGGACGATTTCTTCCTTGCATAATCTATGGATGGAATATTACACAAACTGTTTAGTCTATAATTAAGATGCACATTGTTACCACAGAGTTTTTATCATCAAAAAGTGTATATGTCTCTATATATTTGTGAATTCATAAAATATTTGTATATAAGTGTGTTAAGTTTTCTGTAGAATACATTCATTCTGGGTACTTAAGAATTCCCATAGGAAACTTGTTTAAGGATACTTCTGTTGCTGGAGGGCTTCTCTCCAGGTTCCACCAAGCCCCGCAGTCCCACAATCCACGTATAAAATAATCACTCAGATGCTTATATCACTTATAAACTGTATGGCCGTGGCAGGCTTCTTGTTAACTGTTCTTATATCTTAAATTAACCCATTTTTATAAATCTATACCTTGCCACATGGCTGGTGGCTTACCAGAGTCTCTACATGCTGCTTGTCCTGGCGGTGGCTGCAGTGTCTCTCCCCTCAGCCTTCCGCTTCCCAGAATTCTCCTCTCTCCTTGTCCCACCTACTTCCTGCCTGGCAACCTATTTCTTGCCTGGTCACTGGCCATCAGTGTTTTATTTATATAGAATGATATCCACAGCATACTTCCAGGAACACCATTTGGGGGGAATAAAGAACCAGGACAGGACTGAGAGATCGTGAATTACAAAACAGTTGTTAACAGAGACTTCAAAGTGTTAGAGTAAGCCAGAGAGTAACATTGTAGCTGTTTCATTTTATCTTTAAGTCGACAGAGTTGAGTTGGACACTGGTAGCTTGGACACCTTTCTGGCCTCTACACAACCTCTACTAGTTAGAATATGGATAGACTAACTATTCTTCCTATTTCCACAACTTCTACCACTCAAACTGGATGGATCTTATTATGCTCATGAGTACACAGGTCCATGGGAATTTTAGCTTCTCCTGTGAATCTCTCATGACACTGAGTGAGAAAGAAATATGACATGGACTCTTGCTTTTCTTCATGCACTGCAGTTCTGGTGTTTCTTCCCCCTTGTGCATGGCCATCTGGGGGATCTGGCCATCTCTCACTTGACTTCAGGCATCAAAACAGATATAGAACAAAACACATCCCAGCATACTGTGATCTGGTCCCTAAAAGATACTCTTCATATCACTTGAAGAAAATCTATTCTAAGGATTAAACAGATTGATAACCCACTCCTGACAGCTGGGAAAACCAGGACTCAGTCCTACTGGGGACATCCGGGTGTGGTTCCACACTGTACATGATAATGTTATAGCTTTCTGACAATGAAACTGATTCCCACGATAAAGATGTCTAGATTGAAGAACACATGGATTTATAAATTAAATAGATGCTGCCAGATTGCTTTGCCCCAAAGCAATAGCAATTCACAACTCCACGCTGAACGTAAGAGCCCTTTACCTGCCTCCCACATGGTAGTAGATGCTGTTTCTTCTCTTAGCTTCCATCCAGCTGAGACTTCTGAAAGGATTTCTTCTGATTTAAATTTGTTTTTCATCCAGTTGATGAATTTGTGGCTCTTCTGTTTGTTGATCAATTGAATATCTTCTTGAGCAAATTGTTTGCATCTCTTACCCATTTTTTCTCCTGCTGTCTTCTGTATTATGTTCTTCTGGTGAGTCTGTAAATTTTATTTGAACATTAAAAACACTAATATTTTACTGTTATTTGAATTGAAACAATTTTGTTAACAATATATTTTTATCATCATTTCCACTTCGTCGCTGTCCTATATTTTCTATCAACACTGCATTTTTCACTTTGTTTATTACACTGGAAATTTCCTTTGAAAATTCTTTGAAAACCAAGGTCCAAATACAGTTTCCTTTGATAGATGATAGATTCAACTAATGCCATTAATTAAATATCTAACTTTCTCCATTGATTTGACATATACATTTTTGGATTTATTTATAAACACACATAGGTATGTATTAATTTATCAATTGAACACAATATGAAAAATATCAATTATTCAGCAAATTGCAAAGTTGAAATGTAAATACTTTTTAAAATATTTAAAGTGGAACATATGCAATTTCTTAGAAAATTGGGAATCAATCTCCCCCAAGATCCAGCTATACCACTCTGGGCATATACCCAAGAAATGCTCAATCATACCACAAGAGCACTTGCTCAGCTATGTTCATATCAGCATTGTTTGTAATAGCCAAAACCTGGAAACAACCTAGATGCCCTGAAACTGAAGAATGGATAAATAAATTTTGGCACATATACACAATGGAATACTACTCAGCAGAGAAAAAAATGACATCATGAGGTTTGCAGGCATATGGATGGATCTAGAAAGAATCATCCTGAGTGAGGTAACCCAGACTCAGAAAGACAAATATGGTATGTACTCACTCATAGGAGGATACTAGATGTGGAACAAGGATGACTGGACTGCTATTCACATCACCAGGGAGGCTACCTGGAAAAAAAAAAGACCCCAAGAAAGACACAGGGATCGCCCAGTGATGGAGAAATGGCTGAGATCTACATGAACAACCTGGACATGAGTGGGAGTAATGAAGGGCGAGGGTCTAGGGAAAGAGAGCCTGTGGGAGCGGGAGATCCCAGCTAGATCAAGAACAGAGAGGGAGAACAAGGAATAGGAGACCATGGTAAATGAAAACCACATGAGAAAAGGAAGAAACAAAGTGCTAGAGAGGCCCACAAAAATCCACAAAGGTACACCCACAATAGACTGCTGGCAGTGGTCGAGAGACAGCCAGAACTGACCTACTCTGTTGATGGAATGGCCAAACACCCTAACAGTTGTGCTAGAAACCCAGCCAAAGACTGAGGGATCTGGATGCAGAGATCCACAGCTAGGCCCCGGGTGGAGCTCCAGGAGTCTAATTAGCGAGAAAGAGGACGGTTTATATGAGCGAGAATTGTTGAAACCAAGGTTGGATAAAGCACAGGGACAAATAGCCAAACGAATGGAAACACATGAACTATGAACCAAAGGCTGATGGCCCCCAACTGGATCAGGCCCTCTGAATAGGTGAGACAGTTGATTGGCTTGATCTGTTTGGGAGGCATCTAGGCAGTGGGACCAGGTCCTGTGCTCATCACATAAGTTGGCTGTTTGAAACCTGGGGCTTATGCAGGAATGCTTGGCTCAGTCTGGGAGGAGAAGACTGTACCTGCCTGGACTGAGTCTACCAGGTTTATCTCAGTCTTCAGGGGAGGCTTTGCCCTGGAGGAGGTGGGAATGGGAGGTGGGCTGGGGAGAAGGGGAGGGGGACAGGAGGGGGGAGAACAAGGGAATCTGTGGCTGATATGTAGAACTGAATGGTATTGTAAAATAAAATAAAATGAAAAAAATAAAGTGGAACATATTCAGGAATCAAAGATAAACATTTTTAGTGAGTAAAATATGAGCATTACCATTAAAATCTAGAATAAATCAATTTTTTACTTAATTAATTTGGATAGTATGGATCAATATGGTAAGGAAAAAACTTAATGTATCAGATATTGAAATACATGAGGATATTATTTGCACATGTTATAATTGTATACTTGGAAACTGAACAAGCTGCAAAGCTATTTAAATGATAAAGAATTTTACATATTGACTGCTTAAAAATATTATATAAAAATCAATAGCTTCTTAGACACAAGCAGTAAAGTTAGAAAATGAAATGCAGGAAAGAGTCCATTTGCAAGAACCACAAAAAAGATAAACTGTCTGAGAATAAACTGGAGAAATGTTTAGACTCTGTTGAAAAAAAAATGATGACACTCTACTGAGAGACATAAAAGAAGAATTTAAAAAGAGAAAGCTGCATTCATTATGTACATAGAGCGGTATGGAAGTTTTCTTTTCTAATTTTATCTATAAATGTATTGTAGGGTTTGCATGTCTTAAGGAAGTGGAAGGGCCTAGGACCCTGAAAGAAAGTGAGCAGAAGGAGTGCTTTCAGGAGGGATCTATGAAAACGGGTGGCTCACCCAAGCTCCCTCATGATATATGTTAGGCGACAACATAAATACCTTGGAATTCATATTTTCTGATAAGGCATGAATATTAATTCCTTCTTCTTCCACATTCGGTTTCAGAGTCAGCTCTCTAGAAAGTGGTTTTACAAAAGCTTCTGTCTTTAAAATTATAGTATGTCATTAAGAAAGGCTAGTAAGTGCAGCTGTGGTAGCGAATGCCTTTAATCTCAGCACTTGTGAGGCAGAGGCAGGTAGAACTCTGTGAGTTCGAGGCCAGCCTGGTCTACAAAGTGAGTTTCAGGACAATTAGGACTGTTACACAGAGAAACACTGTCTCAAAAAAACAAAACAAAACAAAAACCAAAAATAACAACACACCAACAAAAGGCTAATAAAGAATAAAAATGAAATTTATGTAATCAACATACAAATAATAAAAGAGTCAAGCAATGTATATATACTTCATTCATTTTTAAGATAATCTACTATGGTATCCAGCATATTTTGTTAGCATTTCTTTATTAAATATCTATGTCAAGATCAGAGATCAGAAAACAATGGCTTATGGGAAAAAAATCTATCCTGCCCCATTATATATAAAGTTTTATTAGAACACAGCCATGCCTACTCATGTCCATAATGTTGATGACACTTTTACAACTGGTACTTTCTGCAATACTGAAAGTGTATACTGCCTGGACTTTCAAAGGGAAGGATGGCTGCCATTGGCTCTTAACCATGAAATCTGGATGACATGTTTCCTTCTCTGTTGTCAATGCACTCAGTACTTAATCACATATGCTTCTCAAAATCAATTTTGTTAATAGACTAACAGAAATTTCACTCTTTCAAGCAAAAGTTAAGTGTAGATTATGAAGTTTTTATTTGCTTATGGGTGCTCGTTTGCTTATTTTTAATGGACAATCTGAGGGGGAGATTACATTACAAGGAAGGGACTGAAAGCAAATTAGCAGGAAGAAGAAGGAAGATAAAATGTGACAAGTGAGCTTGGTGTTAAAATGGAAAAAGGACTCCTAGGAATCTATGCTTTACACAACTTTTCAGGATACTTTCTAAATACTTCACCTCTGTTCTACCTAGCTCTTTGTAAACAAAGTGTGGCTTCCACACATCTCCAGATGCTTTATTATGGCTGGAGGAAGGATTCTGTGTAAAGGAAATCTCTCTTCAGCACTATTCCCCAACCACAGTAGTATCAGCATTTCCTCATACCGTAATCTCACCCTAGATTGTCTGTTAAAAATAAGCAAATGGCTAGTTCAACACCCTCTCCACCATTGCCATGAGTCTGAGCTGGGGACAATCTTGTGAGTTCCTGGGGTTTTTCTCTATCTGCAGATTTCTCCTCATCCTCTTAATGAATGGTACAGTTTGTCAAGATATCTCTTGCCTTGCTGCCCCTCCTCACCTTTCCTCCAACACAGCCATCTCAAGCCCTCATGTACCCACCTCTCATCCTCTCCCCTCTACTCCCTCCTCCCAGTTTACCCAGGAGATCTTAACCCTTTCCCCTTCCTGGGCTGATCAATGTGTGTCCCTCTTAGTGTCCTCCTCTTTACCTAGCTTCTCTGGGGTTGTGGATTGTAGCCTGGTTATCCTTTGCTTTGCATCTAACATTCACTTATGAGTGAGTACATATTGTGTTTGTCTTTCTGGGTCTAGGTTAACTCACTCAGGATGATTTTTTCTAGTTCTATTCATTTGCCTACAAATTTCATGATGACATTGTTTTTTTACCGCTGTGTAATACTCCATTGTGTAAATGTACCACATTTTTAAAAATCCATTCTTCGGTTGAGGGACATCTAGGTTGTTTCCAGGTTCTGGCTATTACATATAATGCTGCTATGAACATAGCTGAGCAAATGTGGTGTGGTTGAGCATCTTTAGGGTATATGTCCAGGAGTAGCCTTCTCCTGCCTGCACTTGAATTGGTGTCTACCCTAATTGTCTTCATAGAACCTACATCCAGTGACTGATGAAAGCAGATGCAAAGACCCACAGTTAAGCACCTGGTCAAGCTCCTGGAGTTCAGTTGAAGAGAAGGAGGAGGGATTATAAGAGCAAGGGGTGGGGGTCAGTATCATGACAGGAAAAAACATCTAAGCTAGTGGGAGCTCATGGACTCTAGACTGATAGCTGGGGAGCCTGCATGGGACTGAACTAGGCCCTCAAATATGGGTGAAAGTTGTGTGTCTTTCCTGTGGGTTCCCTAGCAATGGGACCAGGACTTATCCCGGGTACATGAACTGGCTTTTTAGAGTTCATTCCCTATGGTGTAATGCCTTACTCAACCTTGATGCAAGGAGGAATGTCCAGCCCCAACTTTTTATGCCAGCCTGTGTTGACTACCCAAGGGAGACCTTACCCTCTATGAGGAAGAGATGGGATGGGATAGGGTTAGGTGGGGGGAGGCAGGAGAAGGTGAGGGAGGCAGAATAGGGGTTGGTATACAAAAGGAAATAAAAAATTATTTTAAATAGAAAGAAAGAAAGAAAGAAAGAAAGAAAGAAAGAAAGAAAGAAAGAAAGAAAGAAAGAAAAAAAGAAAGAAAGAAAGGAAGAGAAAGAAAGAAAGAAAGAAAGAAAGAAATAAAGAAAGAAAGAAAGAAAGAAAGAGAAAGAAAGAAAGAAGAAAGAATTAAAATGAGCAAACGGGTCATAAGTAAATAAAAACTTCATAATCTACACTTAACAGAGTCGGTTAAAACCACCTTGATGCATTCTCTGAGGAGAGTTTAGTTCCTATTGGTCCCACACTTCTTAGAGTTGAGTCACAGGACAGATTCAGGTAATAGCCATGTGGAACCAAGTCCATTTGTGCTGATAACTTCAACTTTGGTTCTCAGAGTGACCCACAAGCCAGCAAGACCTATACTACTAATAAAAAGTTACCAGCCACAGTGTCTAATTATGTCATGGCTTAGGGCTTCAACACTGAATCTCAACCTTGACGTAATTAGGCAACAATGCTTCTTTACCTTTAAAGCAAGATGGAAAAGCCCCATATCAGAAGAAAAGTTGGGCAAAAAGTTGGAATGAGTGCTCCAGATTTACTCTGTTGGGTAAATTGTAATCTCCACAATTTCCTGCAAATCTCCTGCAAATCAATGTGCAGAATCAAACTGGGTTTAAGAAGCACCAGGGAGCCAAGAATTCTAAAGTCCTTCACTTTCCAAATAAAGACATCTGATTTGTGTAACAGTTTAATAGATGGAAGGTAGCTTCTCTCCAACCCCACTACACACACAGGAGAGAGAGACAGAGACAGATTACAATCCACAATTGTAGTTAGATAGTTGTAGTAGTGAGTAGCTTTCTTCACGGGATGAGGAACATTCCCTAAACTCCATCAGGAACTCAGAGAAAGTATTCTCCAGTCTATTTCCAGACATAAATAAAAGTATAGGGAAACACACAGGTATGGAGCGAAAGGAACAAGCCAGAGAAAGGTCTCCTCCTCAAGCTTACAGTCAGACATCAGTTTTTAACATAGAAACTAGGAAATATGAGTTGAAGCTGCCTTGCTTCCCACCAAGAAACCCCATGTACCATTGGGCCTCTCTCTTGCTGCTTTCTGATTATTTTGGATTCTTGTTCAACATTCCTGAGTTCAAAGGCAGTTGAGAAAGGGTGAAAAACAATCAGTTGACTAAAGCATTGCACACAGGTGTCAGTGAGAAAGCAAAGCCTTGAGCTATGGTCATGCTTAACTCTCTTGGTAGAATAAAAATAATAGAAACACATAGTGTTTTATAACACACAGGAGCAAATCAATGTTCAGAATCAAACTGGGTTTAAGAAGCACCAGGGAGCCAAGAATTCTAAAGTCCTTCACTTTCCAAATAAAGACATCTGATTTGTGTAACAGTTTAATAGATGGAAGGTAGCTTCCCTCCAACCCCACTACACACACAGGAGAAAGAGACAGAGACAGAGACAGAGACAGAGACAGAGAGATAAAGAAAGACAGAGACAGAGACACACACGGAGACAGATACAGAAACAGGGAGATCTTATACAAAAAGAAACTGGAACTGGAATAGATCATAGAGATAGCTGATAGGGTAACAAAGGCTTATATCAGGCTAACATGCAACTCAGCTCCACTGCAACCTGTGTGATGCTTGGAAAATCTCATTCTCCTCTCAGTATTCATTTTAAGATGAAACTCTTAGGCTGCACATTGTCAGAAGACAGAACATTTGCTATATTTCAGACACTGCATGAGCAGCTTTGAAAATAGTCAATTAATTTTTTCAGAAAACATCTAAACCTACAAATATTTCATCTTAGTTTTACTGATATGGAGCCTCACCTGGAAGAACAAATTCCTTCCTTAAAGTCACACTGGTAAGGTAGGTGAGTTATGATATAAACCAAGACCCATTTAGCTCCAGTTGTTCATGAAGTTAAACCAATCATTTTACAAGTTATCCTATGCTTTATTTATCCAGGACACTACTGGAGGTAGGATGGGTTTATACTCTTCCTTATGGATTCTATATCCTTGTATGGAAGTTTTCAGTCAACCAAGTAGAACTAGATATATGAAACAACCCGATGAGCATTGTGAAACTTGTTAGAAAAGAATGAGATATAACCTAGTTCTGGAAATGGTTGATGTCTAGTGTATAATCTAATGAAACTTAGATGTCTGTCATTTACATGTTGGTAGTGGTTTACAATAGCATGTGCAAAGGCATTGGGCTAGAAGAGACCATAGAAGTCATAGCAGGGCAAAGCACAAACTATTTTTCCAGATACAAAATTTTCATGACTAGATCCATGAGCACAAAGATGATTTTGTTTCTGTCTGTCTATGTGTCTGTCTGTCCCCCCCCTCTCTCTCTGTGTATGTGTGTGTGTGTGTGTGTGTGTGTGTGTGTGTGTGTGTGTGTGTGTGTGTGTGTGTGTGTGCGTGTAGTCTGCAAAGCTGAGGGTAGACCCGAAGGACATAGGATTATTCATCTCAGTATATCTAGAAAAGATGATATGATGATAGTTGGGACTAGACAAGTGGCTCTGCTGATGAGATTAAAGATATTTTGGTGAACATCAAGGTCTAGAAGTGGACTCACTGTATGTGTAGCATACAGAAGATTTGAAGGCTCAAACTAGGCTTTTGTGCAGTTGGTGCAATGTGGTGTCATTCACTGAAAGTGGAGCTGAAGAAAGAAGGGGCAGGTTTAGTTATTTGATTTCAAATGGAAGTAGATGTAGAGGTTTGAAAAATATTATCACAATGATCCCACCAAGCATAGACATCTTTGATATATATTCCTTGGTTCTGTTAAGAAACCTCTTCTGTCCCCCACATGCTGGTCTATTTTCATCTCAGAAGCTACTTTGACAAATACAATGTGCCAGAAATGACACCCCAGGACTTATGAGACTAGATCATCAGAGGTTTTGTAGTTCTGCTTTGTCTTCCCTTAGGCATTTGGAAAATGGTTCTAACCTATGGAGAGAAGGAGGCAACAGGGAGGAAAAATATTCTGGGAACTCAATAAACAAGGAGCCTTGGCCAGTATGCATGAGGATAGATTAAGTCTTTAGAGTTACGGCTGAGCTTCTGGCATAGATGATAGACATGTAACCAGTCACAGATAGGGGAGAATGAGGCAATAAGGCAGGCAGCTCATCTGAAATTCCAATGAATATATGTTCAGGTAACTAGAGGCAGTGCAGTGGTTTTCTCAGCCTCTGCTGTGCCTCAGTTAGAAGCCCAGTGCTTTCATTACTCTCTGTGGACTGTACCATGCTTCAATTTTGTGAGAAGGGGCTGTAAAGATAGCTCAGTTAGTATTCTAAGTCAGCATTAGGACATAGGTTTTGATCCTCTGTAAAAAAATATTAAAAAAAAATACAGCTTTTTGCATCTATCACCAACTGTACTAGTGGACAAAAAAAAAACCCATGAGTTCTGAGTTCATTGAGTGACCTTCATTCTATGACTATCTTCATAAAAAAAGGTATTAATTTTGTAACTTGATTTGTCTCTGTGTATTAAGGTGATCATGCTGTTTTTGTTATTTTATGAGCTTTTGCTGCCTTTTCTATATTAAACCAGCCTCATAATCCCAGGATAAACCCCACTAGTCACAAAGTACACAGCTTTGCAATATGATTCTTGGGCTCATATTGCTAGTATTTTGTTAAAGATTTTGAGTACATATTTCTAATAGATACTAACAGAAAACTTTCTGTTTCCATCTCTCGTAATGTTTTCCCTACTTTGATATGTTAATAGTATTGGCATCAGGATAAGAATTGCTGATAGAGTTATTTTCTGTCCTTTCCAGTACCCATAGTGGGCTTCAATACAGGAGTATTATTTAGCAGCAAGGCCTCAGTTAGCTAAGCATGTCTGAAGAGCATGTAGTCCCCAAGCCCTAATGCTCCTTTCCTAGAAATAGTCCAGCAGTTTTTTTGTCTTCATGGACACAGCTTTCACTACACTAGGTCAGTATTGAATCTGACTCATGATATTCCTCAGAAGCTACTACTTGTCTCTGTGAGCACTTCTGCCATGCTGCTCACTTCTCGAAATGATCCAGTGCTGCCACTATCATGCCCAGGGATTCACATAAATATGCTTTAAACCAGTCTTAGGCAAGGTAGCCAAAAGAGGGGGTTGCTCTCAATTACTCCCACATTCTTGTACCTATGCTAACTCAACGATCCCAGACTATAGACTGAGAACACTGGAAACCCTAACATTAAAGGACTGCATTTGCCTTGTTCTGACTTATGGAAAGAGTAGATGTCACTGGAATATTGTCACGATGTATAAATCAAAACATACAAAGTGTACCCATTCACAATAAGAGAGAAGCCTATCTTGACCCAGTTCCAGAAGAGAAGTCAGGAAAGAGTTATCTAGTAGGAGTAGAGAGTAACCTTAAGCAGATTTTAATGATGTCAACTAAAATCATATTCAAAATACAGAGACACCACAGAGATAGCTTGGTAAGAGCTATGATCCCTCCGTGTTAGGATATAGCCCCAGAGATTAGTGGTTCTGATTTGTTCCATCAGACCATATTCAACAGGTCAAAGATGTTTCAATACTCCCACTTTAAAATAGTTTACTTTTTTCTGACTTATTCCACAAAAAAAAAAAAAAGATTCCACGAGAAATCCTTACCTGTCATTGTGTTCTAGAAAGCAACTTCCATGTACCACCTCTCCAATTTTATCTCTTGCTTTTAAAGCCAAGAATTTAAGTACATCACTTCTGTCCACCTCCATGTTTCTCTCTGTATTGTTCTTTATTGTTTCACCTCTGAATAAGAAGAAGGAAACAAACAGAGTTTATATCTGTTCCTTTTTTCTGTGATTTCTCTGATAGTTTAGGGATAGAAACTGCTGCTTGTTAGGACAGGTGGGTTTTCTACAATTTTATTTTTGGAGAAATTCAAAGAGCACATCTATACTACTCTTACACTTCTCCCCTTTCCTCTCTGCTTGGGTGCTCCCTCTCAAATACCTGAGCTCTTCTTTAATTAGTATTGTTATATGTATACATAATCTACCAAGCCCATTTAGCATTGCTTTTACGTACATGTATCTGGGCTAAATAATCATTTGGAATTTGACAACCTATATGGCAGCCTGTTCCCTGGAGGAAACTGATTTGCCTTCCCGTAAAGGCCATTGACCATTTATAACTCTTCATCTGGGAGTAGGACCTTGTGAAATTTCCCCAGAGAACAGGGATGTAATAACATCGTAACTAGATGTTTTGAAGTTCAATATCAACAATCATCCTGTATTATTTTCTTATTTTTAGGAAGTTACAGAGTAGGGTAAAACAAATTAGAAGATCTTTAGCTCTAAAGTCATGTTACTAATGCTGTCAACAACTTTATCTTTTTAGGTTTGTGCCTACAGTAAAGTAGCTGTGTCAGAGTTATCAAATGTTCATCCCCCAAGATTGTCAAATGTTCATCCCCCAAATGAATTTGGTTACCCAGTAATCCACCTGAATCCACTGAGAAGGTTAATTTATCAGTTTCAAGGAATGATGATGAGAAATACAAGCTGGTTGTCCTGTTCATCATTTAGGTGAAGGATATACTGTGGATTATGCATAAATATAAAATGGTTAGAAGAATTTTTAAATCCCCTACTAATAAGAAGGAAAATATAAACAGTTGAACAATTTAAACTTAATTAAGATCTTGGAAAATATTGTTTAAAATGTTGGAAGGAAAATTAAGATAAAAGTTTACTTCCAAAATCTATATACTTGAATGAAATTTGTGAAATTTTCTGATTTATGTAGTAATTTCCATTTAGGTTTGGAGGCATGAAATATAAGAACAACTTATATGTGAGACAATAGACAGTGTTATATTTAAAAGTAATTTTCACAAACAAGTTCACTGCTTCCCACCAGGAATTAAAAGTAGGGCAGAAACAGAACAGTTTATTTAAACAGTGGGATTGTTTGAATATGTTTCCAAGATTGTAATTCTTTAAGGAATTTAGTGAATTTTAAATTTAGGGGGAAAAGCCACCATTCGGTAGGAAAAATGTGTATATCATCATGAAGGCTAGAATGGCCAATTTCTTCAATAAGTCACAATTTATCTCCCTATGATAACAATGATCAGAGCACAACTCCAAATAATATGTAAACAATGGGAGGTTCCAGCTCTGGTCCATGTTGCTTTCCATGGGTCCTCACTGTTGCAAAGTAAGAAGAGGAAGGCTTGTAAGGAAGGCACTCAGGGAAGTTCTGTGGGGCAGTGGTTAAGGGAGCCAGCTTTGTCACTGGCTACACATCTGGTACTTCCCTTACCGTGTGACTTTGGGGAAATTGACTCCAGTTCTCTGTCTTCAGTTTTCTCTTTTTGGAACATGCATAAGTACCTCATAGTACATGATACATAGATGTTCATGTATAACAGCAAATATTATGATGGTCAACAGGGTCATGCTTATAAGGCTATGGTACTGTGCAGTGGGCCAGGATACCACTGCTTAAAGCTTGGGTTTTATTTCTGCCTTAGTGGGAGTGGAATTACTGAACAATGAGGGACTTTGTTTTAAATATTGTTTCTAATGGAAATTAAGACTTCAGAAAACATCCAAGATGCAGAGAGAAGAGCAACCTCTCCTTGGGATTGGCCAGGTTTTAAACGGTGGCCAGGTTCAGTTGCATTGAGTTGTCAAAAAGAGACTCTATTCCATTACTGTAGCTCAAGTTTTCCGGTGTCCATTCAGCTCCTGCAGCTGCTCAGACCCAAGTAAACACACAGAGACTTATAATACGTATAAACTGTATGGCCATGTCAGGCTTACATCGTGTTTCTCATGGCAGCAGCAGCTGCCAGCATCTCCCCACTCAGCCTTCCACTTCCCAGAATTCTCCTCTCTGCTTATCCCACATATACTATACTTCCTGCCTGGCTACTGGCTAATCAGCATTTTATTTATCAATCAATTAGAGTAACACATTCACAGCATACAGAAAGACATCCCTAGCACATTAGCTTAGCAGACATCAAATTAAGAAGTTAAATCCTACAGTCTGAGTTAATATGGATATAGAAAGAGTTAGATCAGTTGGAATACCTTCAGCTCACTGGATAAGTCCAATGGAATTCCACTAACATTTAGGTGGGCTAGCTATTAGAAAAAAAGGTAACATCTAGGGTACCTAGCTGTGTCTGGAGAGTTTTTTTTTTTTTTTTAACAATAGGCCATGTCATCCAAATCCAGCACAGTTTACAAGATCATACATGAATGTCAAACATAGAGGTGACTATCTATAGTCTATCCAATACCATGGAATTTCAGAAACAATTATAGTTCTGATTAGTGAAAGTTGCCCTGTTTTTAGAAAGACATATATGGAGTCTTCGATAAATTTAGTAAGATTAAAAGAAACTTATAACAAAATTATTGGATAATAGCAATATGATAATGAGAAATAATAATTTACATTTGTAATGGTAATAGACAAGGTGATCAATAAACATTTATATCACTCTTTCATTATTGTGCTCCAATACCAACACATACTAGAAAAAAATCAAATCAATGTTAACAAGAGTTATGTGTAATTTGGGATTTTTAATGTAATTTTG
Organism: Peromyscus maniculatus bairdii; assembly: GCF_049852395.1. Classification (NCBI taxonomy): domain Eukaryota; kingdom Metazoa; phylum Chordata; class Mammalia; order Rodentia; family Cricetidae; genus Peromyscus; species Peromyscus maniculatus. Next base: position 88,533,800 of record NC_134852.1, read on the forward strand.
AAAATTATAAAACATATACCTAGTCATGAGTTCTGTAAAAGTTAACTATCCATAGTATTTTTCCCCCTTTGGTTAAGCTGTGTCACTAAATGTTAGCTATTATATCAACTAGTGACCAACTAGATGAATAGGTAACTTTAAGTTTCTGTTTTTTCTGATGGTGCTTCAGAAAAATGAACTTAGAAAGCAAAATACTGACCTAAAAGGCTCTCAATGAAGAGACTCATGGAACCAGAAAGTCTGGGATGCACAAATTGCTTGGCATCTCTTCTTGCAAGTTGCCTGATAAGGAATTTATCTATTTATTCTTAAATCTCTGCAGCTTTCATAAGCATAGACTCCAATGACTCTGCTTACAGATGAGGATTCTGATATCTTTCTTTAATAGTTTAGCTCTTGCTGTTTAATTCATCTGAAATTTAGTCACTTCAGAATTACTGAAATCTCTCTTAGCTTTTTGAACAGACAGAAATACCTTAGATGACTCCTGGCTGGACTTTCTTAAGCAAACTGGGGCTGAAACTATTAGAATGTCCACACATCTGGACATCCACAATGGCATCATTGTGAACCTGCCTGATGCCTCCTATTTACACCTACAGCCTAAGCTTTCTCATAGTATTGGTTAGACCCTCTTAACAATAGTTTGTACCCTATAGACATGGCAGTGATACATCTTAGGGGAGTAGGTTATATATTTAGAAGCTTTCCAGTGTCCTTGCTGGCCAGTGGTCAGGGAAAATCCCTCCCACTTGCATGCCCCAAGTAAGCATACAGAGGCTTATATTAATTACAACTGCTTGGCCATTAGCTCAGACTTATGCCTGACTAGCTCTTACACTTAAATTAACCTATAGTTCTTATCTATGTTTAGCCACTGGCTTGGTACCTTTTCTCAGTTCTGCCTTGACATCTTGCTTCCTCTGTGTCTGGCTGGTGACTCCTGCCTCAGCCCTTCTTCCCAGAATTCTCCTCATCTGCTCACCCTGACTATAGTTCTTGCCTGGCTACTGGCCAGTCAGTGTTTTATTTATCAACTAATCATAGCAACACATATTCACAGCATACAGAATGACATACCACAGCACTTCTCCTTTTATGTCTAATCATAAAGGAATGCTTTAACCTTAACAGAGTAAAGTTATATATAACAAAAGATTTATCAAGAAAGAATTACAATTACAATATCTAATCTATTTATATTTGGCAAATTTAAAAATAAATATACTATTTATCTTATATTTGTGAGTCTAGGGTTTCATATCTAATTTATCTTTTATTATGACTAAGGAAAACTATAATTATCTAGTCTACAACTATATGATGGACCCTAGAAAAATATAATATTACCTAAGTAAATAGGAAATGCATTGTAAGGACCTTCCAAAATTCTGGAAATAACAGAGACAGCTGTCTGCCTGGACAGTCATCCAAATTCCTCTGCAACATTGGGGCATCCATTGTCAGCCTATAGGACTAGAGTATCTCAGTTGCTACTCTTTGTATCCTGTAGAATGCCTGGCACTTTCTTCTGCAAAACAAGAACCTGAAGGACCATTTTGCTTTATTTTGGCAAATTCAGAGGTCAATTTTCTATAGGTCTTGCATGTCCAGCTTATAAAATATAGTATCAGAAATCCAGGCAAGAGAAGTTTCTTGCCCAAATGTTTAATATTGCAAAGAATAAGAAGATAAACACCATATAAAGTATCTTTGATGCCCATCTTTCTCTTTGAAGTAAATTGGTGCTGCCAGGAGCAGATGTGTCTCGCTGTCCAGAAAGTCTAAGTTATTAAAACATTTTAAATGCCATATTCTATAGGTCTTTGAAATGTTTGAAGATTACCTACCTAACTGAAATATATCCATGTATAACTAAAAAACTTATCTAACATGACTATAAGTTTGACTGTTAGAGAAGACTGATTATTAATCTCTGTTTCTTAATTATCCATTACAATTTAAATGAGTTACATAAACACAAAACCTTAAATGAGAGTAGAAATATACATACAGTATAACAAAATTAACTTTAAATTTGTATCAATAAACTAAAATCCACAGCAATGTAAAACATTTCAAACAAATTGTTGTTCTTTTTTTCCTTTTAATTTATTTTATTTTATTTTATTTTACAATACTATTCAGTTCTACATAACAGCCACAGGTTCCCTTGTTCTCCCACTTCCTGCCTCCCTTCCCTTCCCCCCAGCCCACCCCTAATTCCCACCTCCTCCAGAGCAAGGCGTTCCCCAAGGACTGAGATCGACCTGGTAGACTCAGTCCAGGCAGGTCATGTCCCCTCCTCCCAGATTGAGCCAAGCGTCCCTGCATAAGTCCCAGGTTTCAAACAGCTAACTCATGCAATGAGCCCAGGACCTGGTACCACTGCCTAGATGCCTCCCAAACAAATCAAGCCAAACAACTCTCTCACCTAATCAGAGGGCCTGATCCAGTTGATCAGCCTTTGGTTCATAGTTCATGTGTTTCCATTTGTTTGGCTATTCAAAATACTTTTTTTTTTTGAGCTGAGGATCAAACCCAGGGCCTTGTGCTTGCTAGGCAAGCACTCTACCACTGAGCTAAATCCCCAACCCTCAATAAATTGTTGTTCTTTAAAAGTAGAGTCAATAATCTACCCTTTTACTCTATCATATCTGTATCCTATATATCTATATCATACCCCCTTTCTTCTTTTACAAAGAGATTGAGTATGACCAATAACAATTTGTAACCAACAACCTAAAGACGGACACCCATAATCCATTTGTTGGGAATGTGGGCATAGTGTTCTAGGCTACTTCCTGCTGATCGGGGGCACTGGTAGTCTTATGGGGATCCTGAGAAAATTTGAGACAATGGTCAAGTCCTGGGAAGACCAGTTATAACCTTTGTTGATAGGTAACATCTGCTAAGGTTCAGGAGGTCTGGCTTTATCAAATCTGATCCATTTTAACCTGGAACAAATCTATAGCCTCTTGCTTCCTGTGGGAACAAAAGCAGAGCCTCTTTCTGGAAGCAGCACATCCTTCGATCCAAATTTTGAAGTCAAGATGCCTTTAAAATACATATATTGGTTTAACTTAGCAGCCTTCATAATCAAATGTCTCTCTCTAGTTAAAAATCCCAAAGACACTATAATCCAGACTCTGTGTGTGATTTCTGTCTTTATGTGGCTATTTTATATTACTTTTATTGTCTCTTTAAAGCCTTTATTTTTTAAAACTCTCTATTTCTTTATATACCTGCATATATTCCTTCTTCTCTCTCTTTTAAGCCTATGTACATTTTCACACACAGTATAACCCATTTAGAGGTTTATTCCATCTGAATCTGATTTATTGTGAATCTATTGCTTTAAACTGCAGTGTGACTAGCACTGAAGCAGCAGCCTTGGCTGCTGACTCTGCCCATTTCAGCTTTCCAACATGGTAGGGGTAATTCATCACCAGTTCTGGGAGCCATGCTCTTGGCTGTCTCTGGGAGGCAGTGGGTCTATGCCTCTATCAAAGCAGTGTATAGCCTAGAAACCTCTTTCATTTTCTGTATTAGCAGAAGTTGAATCCACCACACAGTGTGTTTTGTGGCTTGGAGACACCACTATGTACCGCAGCAGGAATCTGCCATACTACAGTTCAAGCCCACATGCCACTGTGAACCTGCCAAAATGTAGTTTAAAGTTTTCCTGTGTCCTGCCTGGCCTGCAGTCAGGACAAATCTCTCTCACCTGCAGGCCCACAGCTGCTTATAAAATAATCACTCAGAGGCTTAATATTATTTACAAACTGTATGGTCAAATGGCTCATGCTTCTTCTAGCTAACTCCTATAATTAAATCCATTTCTATTAATCTATAAGTTGCCACGTGGCTGTGACTTACCAATACTTTCACATCTTGCTTCTCCTGGCAGTGGCTGCAATCTTCCGACTCAGCCCTTACTCTTCTCAGAATTCTCCTCATCTGCTCACCCTGCCTATACTTCCTGCCTGGCTACTAGCCAATCTAAGTTTTATTTATCAACCAATCAAAGCAACATATATTCACAGTGTATAGAATGACATCCCACAGCAGGGTTATGTTTCTTATGTCTTCCCTTCCTATAACTCAGAATATCATTTCTCTCAGTAAAGCAGTTCATGAAGCCATCCCAGATTTTTGAGTGAGAGAGAGAGAGAGAGAGAGAGAGAGAGAGAGAGAGAGAGAGAGAGAGAGAACTAACTAGACACTGTGTATCATTGGGAAGACTTTCAAACAGATTATTGAATTTTTTAAAGCCACACCCTATTAACCCAGTTTATATAAGAATTAAATTTTGTATAGCATTAGATATCTTCTAATATCCGTTATATCTCATTTCAGGTGAATAAACTCTGAGTAGCATATAATTTTGCTGACTTGAACTCTGATCCAGATAGGGAAAATCAGGTGTTTCAGTTCAAAATATTATCTAGGTAACTTCCTATATTCAATGTTGTACAGTATTGAATTTCAAATAAATGAATGAATAAATGAATAAATAAAAAACAATTTCTACAAAAACAGTGTTAACTCAGTTGTTTAAAGCAACCCAAAGCAGTATCAAAAATCCTACAAGGAGTTCTCCAGAGAAAGTCGTATATGGAGGGATTTGTATTATTCTAAAATATAGTGGCCACCCCAGGGACAAGGGACAAGAGCTGCATTCTCATCTTTCCACATAGTCACCAGGCATCTAACATTGGGAACAGATAGGCACATCTCTGAGAGTGGCCTGCATCGTACATCTGGGATATTAACATGTCAGGGTAGAAATTCCTCATGCTGCAGAATGAGAAAGTCCTCAGAGCTGCAGAAACTCTGAGAAAATCTTATGTACTTCTCTCTGCACGGAGAGCCATGAAAAAAAGTCTCCACTGACCTGTGAATATTCAAAAGGAGTGCCAACTGTGATGATAATACTAATCTTGTGATCTAAAAGAGAATATAAGAGGGAACCATCACCAGGATTTCCATGATTAATCCATGTAACAGGTCAGATATAGAAGAGCTGGTTTGGAAAGTACCAAAAGAGGTGAGTGGGGCAAATACCCCACAGTGGGGAGAAAAATGTTACTTGCTATTTTTTTTCTTCTCCCAGTGGTGATAATGAGAAATTAGAGCAGAAATCGTTGTAAAAAGCCATCCCTACAAAACCGTTTTAAATAAAAAATAATGAGAACAGAACTAATTTACTTAGCTAATTATCACATGCATTTCACATCAGCCCAAAAGCAACCAGAAACCATTATCCACACACCCTGCCGTTCTCATCAAGCAGTGGATGAATGGGGACAGACCTGGAACTGGTTCTGCTGAAATGAATCTACCCACTTCAAAAGGTAATAATCACCATGGGCCTCCCCAGTGTGCTCTGTGCTGTATGTCCAGGCTCCCCTGGAGCCTTCAGGAACAGACAAAGTCTTCATCTTCACCTTTTTCACATTGCCCCCCTGGGTGCTGGAGGTACAAAGTGAATCACTTTACATCATTTAATTCATCTCATTAGTGACAGAACAAAATCTCAGTCTTTGGATCCTATTCTTCCATGGGCTTTGCAGCCTATACTTAGCTTGATACAATCTTATCAAGTGATAAGGTTGGAAAATTCTTTCTCATTGTGTTCATATCTATATATAGTTGAGTAATTAGCATCTGACAACCATTAATATTCATTCATTCATTCATTCATCCACTTAAGCAATTGGTGCTATGTCACTTGGACCTTATACTTTATTAGGTAGTGAGGAATGGAGAAAGAAATCCTTGCATTTTATGAACTTCTAATATGGATCATAAGAAATTCTCTGAAATAAGAAAACAGTGTGACACATGAAATGGTAGCTATATAAAAAAATGCACAGCAAGAGATTGGCCAAACAAGTGGATGAGAAGAGCATAATTTCTTCACTGAGATGAACAAAGATTAAAAGCAATCAGATAGCATCCTTCCAGGTATTACAGACAAATGACACACAATAGTCAAAGTATACAAATGTTACAGTGACAAGTTACAGCTACAGTGTACAAGTTTTTTCTGTGGTTGGATATAACCTTCCTAAAGGGTATAGTGCAGATAAATTCAAGCTATCTCTTATCATTCCTAGTTTGGTGCATAGACTGACATGTTTTCCAGCTCCTGGGTACTCTTCAGACCTGAAGCTTCAGCCCAGACCTGATGAGTCTGAGCATAGATTTGATCAGGTTCTATGAGACGTACAGGCATAGTAGAGTTGAATTATCAGTCTCTAGCATACAGTTCACAGTGCACAGTAGCTAACAGGTTAGTCAGGGAATAGTAAAAGTTAAAAATACATTAATAACAAAGCATCCAGTCTTTGACAAACACCTGCCAGGATGCAAGACACTTTGTAACTGTATTAGAAAAACTTCAGAGTTTCTTATTTGTGTGTCAACAGCAGAAGGTCTGCTTAAAAGCTCTAATGAGCACAGTTGTCACAGTTTTAAGTGAATTTGACTACATCTCATCTTCATGGGTTAAGGAAGCTGGTAAGCTGCTATTTCTAGAGTGTCTCTTTATCCCTTTTTTTTTTTTTTTTTTACTACAGATCTTCCTTAAAATAGACTAGAAAGATCCACAATTTCAGGTAAGAGTTATTACAGCAGATCCCAGAAAATGAAGTCACTTCTATGTTTCTGAGATTCAAGATGGACATGAAAGTATTCGGATTTGGAGAAGTTAAGCTTTTCTACTCAAAAATTTTGATTACAAACCCTTGAGATAACCAATTTCCCCTACGCATGAACAAATGAGCACAGGGAACTGAGAGCCAAATAGAAGTGCTCCCACACTGTGTTAAAATTCCCTGCATTTTCTGGAGGAGAGAATCAGGGCCACAGAGGAAGCAGCTGATCTTACGTCCCAGGGAAGTTGTTCTGTTTCCTGGCTTCTAGATCAAGACTTGCACTTTCACAGTCTTGAAAAAGAGAGCTGAACTTTTCTCCTGGGTTATTTCAGATGTCTATTATTTTATCTCCTAATTTTCTTTTTGTTACTATGATAAAATACTTCAATCAAAAGCAACCCAGGAAGGAAACGTGTGTATTGGAATGACACTTCCAAGTCATAATCCATTATGGAGAGACGCCAAGGCAGAGACTCAAGGCAGGAGTTTGAAACAGTGACCTTGGGGGTCACTGCTTACTAACTTGCTCTTAGGCTCACAGTCAGTGGCCATTTTTAAATAGTGCAGGCTCACCTCCTTAGGGATAGCACTGACCCCAATGGGGTAGGCCATCTTATATTACTTTACAGTAAAAAGAATGACCCTAGACCTGTCCACAGTCCAAACTGTTGGAGGCAATACTTCAAGTTTGGTTCCTGCCTCCAAAAGTGTAAAGTTGACAACCAAGATTCACTATTGCAGATATAATGAATCGAAGTATTCCTGTTATCTCTGAGTAACTCATAGTAACTATAGGAAGTGGTTTGGGGCTTATCAGACAACATGAGTTATGTAGTAGTCAGAGTTAATCTGAGAAAATAAACAATACAGGCACACACAAACACATTTATTAATAAATGTTGTGTGGTTATGGGTGATAATTCCTATGGTCTGTTGTCAGCAAGCTAGAGACCCAAGAGAGAAAACGGCCTAAGACCTAAGGGAACCAATAGGATAAGATTTAGTTGAACTTTATGAGACAAGCAACCAGTGGCTATGATGTTGAAAGCAGAAGAAAATGTATAACTTAGTCCCAGTGAACAGTAGATGTGCCTTCTCCTGATTTTTTTTGCTCTATGTAGAAATTAGATAATATTTGCTCACAATGGTGAAAGAGAAGTTTCATTACTCAGTCTACCAATGAAATTAAAAAATCTCTTCCACAGACATCTTCAGGGAAGCACCAAAAAAGAAAAAAGGAAGAACAGAAAAAAAATGTTGTGGAATAATCTTTTATGTACACTGTGAAGATGTGTCTTTGCCAAAGAGCCTTCTGATTGGTTTAATAAAAGAGCTGACTGGCCAGTAGCTAGGCAGTAATTATAGAAGGGACAGCCAAACACTGGGGAAAACACTGGGAAGAGGATGGGGTCTCAAGCAGATGCCAAGAGAGGCAAGATGAACATGCCTTGCTGTGTGGAAAGAAGGTACTGCCATGTGGCAGAGGATCAATAAGAAATATGAGTTAGTTCAAAACATAAAAGATAGCTAGTAACAAATCTGAGCTATTGGCTAAGCATTTATAATTAATATTAAGTTTCTGTGCACTTATTGAGGAGCTGGCAGTCCCAGTGAAAAAATTATGCCTACAGAACCAATACCTTACCAGCCATCTATGACCTGCTAACTTACATGTGTGTATCACAAATAAGGAAGATAGAAATGAAGAAGTCTCACTTTTTGGCTTGGTCAATAAGTTTATATTCTTTATGGAAAAATCTTCATAAAAATTGCTTTAACTTTCAGCAGCCTGTTCCTGAGCTCTGAGGCAGAGCTTGCCTTCTTTTGTACATCCCGATCTTTCTTTTTCTGGGCAAGGGACATTTTGGGATGGCTCCACCTCTTCTTCACTTCTCTCTTAGTCTTTTTTTAAAGGTCTGGATTCTCTTAGATGGCAGCATGAGCTTTCTTATGCATCCCCTTCATGTCTGGAGTTATGATAGTCTTTATGAACTGAGAATACTGTTTCTTATACGCATCTTGGTCTTCCTCCATTGGGTAACACATGCAGTCTGCAACACTCTAACCCACACTTCTGCATTGAATTTGCTTCCAGAATCATAACCAGATAATTGTTTGGTACAATGAGGGTTATACAACCTTAATCCACAGCTCCCTTCAGGGGCCTAAAACCTTTATTGCCAGTTGTAGTTATGACAAGACCTGCATCCAAATAGCAAGTGAAGATAGCAGGCTGACCATCGATGCTTTCCACATTGTATTCATCTCCAGTCAACTCCACTTGACCTTCATAAATCTTGCCCATGGTAAACCTACTGAGAAGCCTGTGGGCTAGCAGCAAGCCAGTACAATAAGCTGCAGCATAATTTGTCAAGTCAACTTTTGTACCATAATTTTGTAGTTCATGTGCATATGTTGACAGACTATCATAACCCCTTCTATATGGGCATATGCAGTCTGAAAGATGATATCCTTTTCAGTTACATGAACTATCATCCTGTATTTGAGTGTGCTATACTTACTTGTTTGTCCTGGATCACCAATCATTTCAGAGCATAGTAGTTGGTTTTACTGCCTCATCACCTTCTTAATCTTTACTTGATATCTCTTAAATTAGTAGACTTTATTCTTGACAACATTCATAAACACTGTCCTGTGAGAAAGAAACCTGCAGTTTCAGCTCCACATAGACCTGCAGGCCTGGTAGTGCTAGGGGGGCGGGGGTGAAAGCTTACAGTCTATTTTTAGAATGATGAGCAACAGTTTGCATATACTAAGAGGGGAGACATCTCCATTCCATCTCCAGCAAAGCTCAGCTTCTGTCTACTTCCCCACAGTAAATAAAACAAGATCCAGCTCACTAAGAGATCACCAAATTCTCTTAGATTACACATTTTTTCTGTGTCAAGGGGGACTTAAAGATTAGATTCAGTTTTTCTTCAGAAAATGATACTATGTGCAACCTTAATTTCTGATGCATGCACTGATACAGGCTGCAGAGACACTGACTGGATAGCAAGACTAGCCCCAGATCTGTCATGCAGATTTCCTATATTATGTTCACAGGCTGAGCCAACTTATGATGTGATGAGGAGCATGAACATAGGTGACACATCTTTGCATATCCGGCAGTTCTGCACAAGTTCATTGGAACTCTATATTTCATACTTTAGAGACAATGTGGAAAAACAAAATGTCAATGATGCTGTCACCAAAATAGTATTCAGAGTTTTTCACCTAAAAACATAATGTAAGATAATGTTGAATGTTTGTTAGGATCCAATGACAAAGTATTTACCTCAATATTGATCAATACAAGTATTGTGAGTGAAATGAGGATGCATTGGGGAAGAAGTGATGTTTATTTCATATTAAGATAGCTAAAATGGTGGCGCATCCAGCATCTTTAGAGAATCATTTTTTTCTTTACTGAAAGTATTGCCTACTCTCCTGACAGACAGAGCGAAATAGCATGTTATCATCTTGTATCAATAAATGAGGATTGTAATAATAGTATACTGAGCTCTTTTCAAAGGAGTATCTGGGACTAATTGTAAATTTGGTTCCTTGGACTTGCTACTTGTCTTTAAACCAATGATTGGGATCTTTTTTGTTTTTTATTTTCCAGAATTTGACTTTTGGAGCTGTAAAATAAGATTTATTTGGGATACAAAAAAAAGTCCAGCGATGAGAAAAATGAATTTAAAAGTTACAATTTTCACAGTGAATCAAAGATAAGGTAATTCAGAAGATGACTGTGAACTCGTACTTGCTTGCTATAATCTTGGAAAACCCACTTTAAAGGCCCAAACTTCATATGGTATAAAACAAGGATTTAGGCAGGCAATATTCCATTGAGACTTTGTTCGTGTGCACTCTGAGCAACATGACTTGTCATTCTGCTTCACAAGTGAGTCTTCTCATGTTCTGAGCTAAGTTTGGCAATTCCTGTCGACTAAGTTGTTTCATACCCCAAAAGTCATATGCTGACATTTTGACCTCATGCAATTCAGAATGTAACTAGATGTGGCCACTGGGTCTTTAAGGAGGTGATAATATTACCATGTCATCATTATAACACTTTCTGATACAATCTTATTGATGTTTTCATAACAAAAATAAAATTGGACATGGGATGACAAAGAAAAAATGTTCTGAAGATGGTCCTCTACAAGTCAAGTTCAAGAAAACAGAGTTCTGAGACTAAATCAACCTGAATTCAGTCATCTAGTCTCTGGAATTGTGGAGAAATAAGTTCATGTTAGGTAAGCCTGCAGTCAGAGGTGTTTTGTTCTGATGGTCCTAGCAAGTGAATGTAGCACCTGTGTATCAGGATGATACCTACAGAATCAGGCATGGGGTTGGGGGATAGAGTTCCAGGAAGGTAAGATTAACTGGGGGGGAATGCAAACCTTTCTCTTTTGCACCCTGATAGTCTGACTCTGATTCTTCTTAACCTCCATTTAAAAATGCACTTAGCTTAGCTCTACTCCTGGGTCATTGAGCCAAGTACATCTGTGCATGCGTCAGGAACTATAATGTGTCTATGCACAAGCCTCATCAGGAGCAGCTGTCTGTGTCCTAGTGCTCGGTCTCATCTTCTGTTGGCATATCCATCTCAGAGGATTAGTTTCTATTGCAGTTTGACTTTCCCCTTCTGGGTCTGATCTTCATGGCTTGCTGTCAAGGAATCCTGATTTCCTCTTAGGGCCTGGATCATAGGCAGGATGGCCTGAGTTCTAAGCAGGTTCTTTTGTACTTGTCTGAGATATTCACAGTGATTTGGACCCTCTGTGTATGTGACAATGTGTGTGAGTTTGCAGTTTCATACAAGTATTGGAAAGGATGGGCAGTATTTTAAAATAGACATGGAGCAAAAAGCTGTGGTGTAAAAATAATAGTCATCCTAAATAAAAAAGAAGAAAATCACATTTTTGTCCCCACAGCAATTTTGTTATTCATTTTTTGTGTCTTCTCTACATAAATACTAGAAAATTGCAATCATGCAGTAGAAAAGATGTTGTACTCTGCTTTTCTTATATTGCGGTGAAGATATTGTTCCTCGCTGCTGTGAAATCTTAATTGTTATTTTCAGTCCCTGCATAACTATCTTAGTCCATTTTGCTCTGCTGTGACAGACATTCACAAACTGAATCATTCATGAAGAACAGAAGGTGTTTTTGTTTGTTTTTTTAATGGTAGAGGCTGGGAAGCCCAGTTCAAAGTGAAGGGTCTCCTACCTGGTGGGAACTTTCTCACTTGTCATTTCAACTCAGACCAAAATCATGAAGCAAGGAAGGAATAATGCAGCAGTTTGGGGAGAAAGTTCTGTGGTAAAAGCATTGATCTACTTGAGACAGAACCCTCACGATCTGATCAGTTTCTAATGATACCATTCAACAAGGATGCACTGCAGATAACACTTTATTAACTATAGAAATTACCCAAACACAACCATAACAAGATATTTAATGGATACTTGAAGTGTCTCTGATTGTTTTAAAATTCTTCATTCTTTTGAATAATGCTGAAGTGAACATATTTCTTTCTTCTTCATTTTTTAAATGCTGTTTTCCTAAGGAAATTTCCCAAGAGGAAAAAAGAACTCATCATTTTTCTGATTTTTAAAATGCATTGGATTTTTGAAAAGTGGTAACAACAGGGGTCACCTGTATAGTGCGGGGCATATTTGTTTCCATTCAACTGCATTGTAAATTGGTGTCATCATTATTTTGTATTTTTTTTATTACAAGTGGAATGTGACCTTCATTTTGTTTCAGGAGTAATTCCCCGATCAAAATGTTCAGTTATCAGACTTACTCAAGTCTGTGAATTTATCTTCATATTAACTTCAGATTAGGTAGTGGCAGGGAGGAATGAATATTCATAGCTCATTGTCTGCTAGGCAATTTACTGGGGGTTTAACTCTGCTACATTTTAATCCTCACAGTAACATCTCATCTGAGACTCTTCTTGCTTATGGAATGTGACTGGTCTCACTGGTCTAGCAGGCACAAGAGACGAATTACAACTCAGAATTCTCTCTAGTGACAAATTCACTGGTACTGTTGGCTTGATTTCTAGATCATAGGCATTGGTCCTGATATGCAAAGGGGGCCATCAACTAGATAGTTGGGTTCTCTAGAAGGATGGACCAATACAAAGTATATACATTACAAGGGAGTATAGGTAGGCTTACATAATAAGGGCTGGATAGTCCAAGGCTGTCTACACACAGGAAAAGCTGAGATGCTGATAACTGTTCACTCCATATGACTGGATGCATAGCCAGTCTCATTCGGATATGGAAGGCCTGGAGGATTCCTGCCTAGAAAGCACCTGGTCCTTAGCCTACTTTAGAAGACTAAAGACCCGGGTTTTAATGACAGTGAAAGAGCAGCAGAAGACCCCAGAAACATAGAAGATGAACTCACCAGCAAGATGCAATTGGGATTTGAGGAATCTCATTGCTGTGGCTTCGTGGATGATTGTCCAAAGTATCTAATTAAAATGAAAGGTTCTTGTAGAGGCTTTTAGCTGCTTAACAAACAAACACCTCTGTAGTGTGGTACCTGAAGGCTCTGCAATTCCAGGTAACTGAAACATCTTTGCTTTTTCAACTCTACCTGGAGATCACTACCTGAACTCTGAAAAACCTTCACAAACCTGTAATTTATCAGATTTCTTTGATACATTCACGTCTCAGTTCTTACGTATGTTAATATTGTATTTCTCTCCTGCTGCCACAGTCAGAATGTCTGCTCTCATGACAAGGCACAGCTCTGAAAACCTCCTCCCTTTTTAGCCCCCGGGTAATTGTTATATTCACACTTTGGATGAAGAGCCTGCGATAAGGGTTTAATTCGGATTAATAGGATAATTACTATGTGACAAATGAATGCCAAATACTGTGAAGACTCACTTTGTGAGGGAGTTCTTGGTTTGACAAAGGTTGACTTTCAGGTGTGTTGCCTGGATTCTGAACCTCAGAAATATTTCCCAGGTTTCTGATGAAATTTTGGTTCAAGCATACAGTGCACCCTTGCTGTTTTTTCTGGGTATTTTTAAGAGCCAACTTTCACCTTTTTTCCATAGATTCATTTTTTTTTATCATTTCTCAGGCTTTGGAGAGGCATCTGTGTTGACCTTGCATGTACCCCCAAGTGCAGCCTTCAGAAAATGAAGAGAGAGACTTTCAAATCTACCAGAAGATGAGCACGCCCTGCCTCTGACAAGCAGTCTGTGTTCACCAGGGCATCCACCATGCACTGCTGCTGTGATTGTTTCTCTTTTTCATCCTTGTAAACTGTGAGCTCTTTCAACTGCCAGGGCATCACGTTAATGCTCTGAATGACAATAAGGGCAAAACATGCAGAACATGGCAAAGCCTTTGAGCTACCTCACTGTAGTAGGTATGATGCTAATATCTAGTAGACATGCTTCAGAGGAAGAAAAGACAACTCACTAAAGCAAGAAATCTGCCAAAGATTCTTGAAATAGTGAGTGTCAGAAGTTGAATTCGAGCTGGAAGTGGCCTTACTCTTGAGTCTGTTGTATTATGTATACTTAACAACTTCACCACCTAACCCATATGCAATACATATACATAGAAAATGGTAAGATTCATCAACAGTTGTCCTCTGCTAAGTATCATACTTAGCTAAGATATTTCTTAAAAATCCTGTGTGTGTGTATGTGTGTGTGTGTATGGGTGTGTGTGTGTGTGTGCGCGCACGCATGCGTGTGTCTTCCTATGTGTGAATAGAGAGGTAAACATGTCATATGGCTTGTGTGGAGGTCAGTGGACAACCTCGGGTGTTCGTTCTTAATCCCTCCTTGTTTGTGACAGGGCCTTTCAATATTTGCTACTGTGTACACCACACTAACTGGCCTGTGAACTTCTGAGGATTCTCCTGTCTTCAGTCTCTGCCTCCCACATTATGTGAGGAGTGCTGGGATCACAGATGTGAGCTACTGAACACAGCCATAAGAATGGTCTGAGAATTCAAACTCTAATCTGCGTACTTGCAAATACGGCGTACTTTATTCATTGAGCTCTCTCTCAGGCCATGGCTAATAACTTTGGTCATCATTCTCTTCTAGAATCTAAGCACTCTAAGTCCATCTACATGGGTTTTGCCATGAAGATAAGACAATAGTAGTGTCTGAGGACAGGGTAGGGAAGGCTGACTTTGCCTGCTATGGGACTAGATGGCATCTCAGGAAAGTGAAAACTGCTGCATATTTGAAGTATTCACTGCCCTTCTTGTTCCATTTCCCCTGATATGTTCTCCACATGCATTATATGAAACGCCTATTTTCCATCTACCTTCAATCTACCACCTGGAACTCCTGAGTACTCTGAAACACAGTGAATTCTTCCCATATGCCTCCCAATAAATGTGCTTCCCATACAGAGTGTCCAATGATCCCCTGCCTGTCATACACACTTTTTCATTCTTCCATGGCTAATGTGAAGAGCCATAGGTGGGATAACCCAGAGTGCTTCCTAGCCTCAGGTACACATTTCATTCCTTACTATATTATGACTTTCATCAATTGGCTTACTGCAACTGTGTGTTAGTTTGTCTATCTAAGAAAATAGAATAATACTAATGCTACCTGGTTTATTGCTCTGGAGGGGAGATAAAAGAATTAATGTATACATTAAAACTGAAATGGTTCCTGGATCATAACGAGAGTGCTACCTTCCTGTGATACTTCAGCATGCTTCTCTTAATGTATGTCAACTCCAGTTTCTCAGGTCAATTGCATTCTTAGTACACAGGCACTCTTTTCTGTCTTCCTTCTCACTCTCTCTTCAGCATCATCTTCTCTTTTCTGTTCTTTATACATTGCTAGGTTTCTTATTAGTTTGAAGCCACACAGAGATGTATATAGTGCTGTGTGTTACATACACACAGTCATACAGCCAGTGGAAAAACCAGAACTTCATTCAGTTTCTGTCAGTTTCATGGAATGTTTATTTTTTAACAGAACCCGTTAAATAGAGAGGCTGATAAATATAATCAACTAAATATTAATAATGTTTTTGCAAAAGAAAATAGATTTAAGGAAGCAAATTTGTTTGTAGGTGTGTGTGAGTGTGTGTGTGTGTGTGTGTGTGTGTGTGTGTGTGTGTGTGTGCGCGCGCGTGCGTGCGCACGCGCGTATGTCTGTGTCTGTATGTCTATGTTGCAAGGCTGATGTGTTCCCACACTGCAAATAAAAGTCAAATATGCGAAGTCTTCAGTAGATGACCTTGGGGAGAACACTAGATGTCTTCCCACTTTGACTGTTGTATTTGAGCATTAGGGACAAGTTGAGCTGCTTTACAAGAGTGTCTGAGACACTATTTTGTGGCAATTAAAGGACTAAAGTAGAATAATAGCAAGAAAGTTTAAAAAGTCAATTTGCATTCTTTTTACTCTTCTGAGTTTTAATTAGAAAGCTATCAGAACTATACCTTTCCTATAGAGTACACGTCCCTCTGAAAAAAGGACATCTCTCTGTGTGAGTGTGAGTGTGTATGTGTGTATGTGTGTATGTGTGTGTGTGTGTGTGCACATGTTTCTCTATATTCCTTATTTGTATTATATGACTGCTTTTATCTATGTTGAAACTCTGTAATTTGAAGTATTATAGTCACGTGGCACTAGGTGTCCTTTGGATTACTTAAATACATAACACCAACATTGATTGCAGATGAAGGCTCCAGTTGATGATGTTTCAAATGAAGAAATGTCAAAAAAGATGAAGCATAGAGGGGAAAATTATCAGGTGCCTCTTATAGACTGGTTATTAATTTTAGAATTTCTAGATGATTACCATAACATGAAATAATTAAATTGGTAGAAGACAGGAGCACATAATACAGTATTAAATGTGAGTTCTTGTATGAGTCTTTGTAAAAAGAAAAAATAACTCCTACTGAAAAAGAATGGACCATGGGTTATATCCTGATGCTAAAGATTTTCTAAAATCTTAATATCTAACCCAGTCAATGATTTCTCAATATTGTTCAAGGAGCTGTGCCTATAAGGATGGCAATAAAATGAAATCATACATAAGACTCCTTTGTTATTTTAAGCACCAACTTACTCTCAGACTCTAGTTGAGGTGATGTTCTGTCACCTGAGTCTAGGATCAGAGTACATGGCTTAATCTTAAATCAATCAATTGTAATATATCCATGTGCTGAAATAAAATTGTGACTCAAATACAATTAACTTTTCCTGAGGTCTTATAAAAGTGATGATAAATATTGCTATCTGACTTGAATGTCTATTTCAACTCTTACTATTGAAATAGCTTATATTTCTAACTTCAGAAGAATTTGTTTGAAAATGATACCCATCTAGAGGACACAAATCTAATGGAAAGCTTGAGAAAGCATCCCCTCAATTTGTAAAGTACAGCATTCTTTCATAAGAAGAGAGGGCAACTGAGAAAAACTGTATAACCCAGTGCACTGATATTATACAAAGGATGGACATGTCTCCCAAGTACAGCCAATGAAAAGCAATGTCATTCATGTTGGATGTTCTTGATATTTACTGCTGGCTTAAGGAGTCTTCAGAACTTCAGTATCCATGTTTCAAGCTGTAGGGATGAGACTAAACACAACAAACATGGCACTGATGTGATAGCTCTAA
The DNA here is from genome assembly GCF_049852395.1 of Peromyscus maniculatus bairdii. Classification (NCBI taxonomy): domain Eukaryota; kingdom Metazoa; phylum Chordata; class Mammalia; order Rodentia; family Cricetidae; genus Peromyscus; species Peromyscus maniculatus. The sequence continues at coordinate 88,551,117 of NC_134852.1, forward strand.
TATTTCTTTCCATATGCCATTCTTCTGATCTTTCACCTGTAATACATGCATCTTCAAAGAATGTGTGGAAGGAATGGAAATCTAGAACATGACCTCAGCACCAGATATCTTCAGTGTATAGCTTTCCAGTGCCACTTTGAAGAAACACACACACACACACACATACACAAACAGACTCATACACAAACACATACTGCATACACATGCATATATTATTGTTCAGTTTGGGTATTTGGTATTTTATTTGTAATTATATGTATTAATAAACATAATTACTTGTAGAATGGCCATGTAACACTCTACACATATACTTGTCATTGTCGCTTGCAATCTATCATCTATTTGTCTACCTTTCTACTATCTATACATCTATCAATTAGCGATCACCTATCTTTCTCTCTTTGATCTATTTATTTATCCATTTTGCTTAATCTATAAAATATTGATAACATAAGTACTTAGTACCTGTTTTTAAGATGCAATTAAGTTGTTTATCTCTATGAATCCATGACTAATATTCAATAATTACTTAGTGTATAACACAGTGAACCAGAAGTAGACATTTCTATTTTTGCAGAAGTAAACTTGCCTAAATTACAGCTGCCTGTGGAGTTGGCAAGGGTGGAAGAAAAGACCAGGGGGAAATCTTGTGAAGAATTTTATTTCTATATTTAGCAGAAAATGCAACATGAAACTATAACAAGGAATATTGGCCTTCATAGATCAGGCATGATGTCCCACATAGGCATTTCTATTTGCAAGATAGTGGTTAGTGAAATGCAAAAGGTTCCAATGAATGGGATGCATGGTTGACATCATGAGTAGTCATTTGGTATGAAAGATGCATTTTTGTTCATATAATCTGGAATAATCCATAATTCATAGGGAAATTCAATTGTAGAGCTGTGAAGTCTGGAAAAGACTATTAGCAGAAGATATTTTTCTTATATTGATCTCCTTTCTGAAGCATATGTTTTTGAATCATCAGTTTCTCCAGGGTGAGTTATAAAGAATAAGGAAAGAATGGAGAGGGAAAGAATGGGGAGACATACAAAGAACAACAGAGAGTAAAAGATGAAATGAGATTAAAAAAGAGAAAGGCTGCTAGTAATTTTTGCTCACTATAGGAGACACCCGTGTCAGACAGTATATGTGAATAACTTTTTGTGTTTCATAGTGACAAGGTACTATTAGTTCCCATTATATAGAATAAATTACATCAATTTAATGATTTTATAGAATGGATGATTGCATTCTGCCAGTTATGGGACATGACTAGGCTTGTTCCCTTCTCTCTCTTTCAGAGCTTTCCACACAGCACTGCACACACAGTAACCTCAGATAGAGGTTATTGTAGATCCCTGGATTAAATGCATGTCATTCCCCAAATTCACACAGAAACCTATTCTACTGTCCCAATAGTAAGAAGAGGTTCATTTTGAGAACTGGGTAAGCCTTGGGATCCTTGCCTTCAAGATGGTATCATCTAGTCCTATAACAGAGCTGGAGGGGACTAGCATAGGTCATCTTTATCCTGTCCTTTCTTTCATGTTTGTTCCCTCTATAGGACAGTGCAACAAAGAACCATCTCAGCAGCAGAAATCAGAATCTCACCAGACACCAAATCTACTGGCTCTTTGACCTTGAGCTCCCCAAACTCTAGAACTGTGAGAAACAGATTTGTATTCTTAAGAATTAACTAGCCTATGACATCTTTTGAGAAGAGCACACATGGACTAAGACATAAAACTTTCCCAATCTGTATATAAAGAAAAGCTGATGAAGCATAATTCTGAACTGAAATATATAACCAACTCTCCCTTTCAGTGGTTTTTACTTTCTAAGGTTATATGATGTCAATTGTTGGACAATATTAAGTATAAAAGGAAACAAACTGTTCATAAAACTTAGAGTGAACAGCATTTGAATTTGTATGATTAGATTTTGCTCTGTCCAACTTTGTCCCATGTGGTGTGTGAAGCAGCCATTTTTTTCTAATCTATGGGCTACTTGCTTAATTACTTGGTAGCTGTTTTGGTGTCAGATGGACTTTCACAACATTTCAGAGCTTATATGCAAAGAACTCTGCATAATAGTTTATTGCTATGTCATATCTTACTATAGAGGCATTGCTTCAGCCGACATCATCACAAAAAGATATGGTGAAACCTCCATTGATATCCAAGGAAACTGATTCCAGGACTCCTTCAGATGCTAATTTCTGCTGGTGCTTAATTCCCTTGAATACAGTATGTATTATTTGCATATAAAGGTACTCCATTCTTTATTCATATATAAATCATGTCCATAAAACACTTACACAATATAAATACTCTTTATAATTTATCTATTATGCCTAATTCCTAAGTTAAAGTTTGTAATAAATATATGTACATTTTACTTAATTGCTATCTTTAGAGTCAGGCCTACACTGGGGAGTTTATAATATATTCCCTGTGTAGAGTGGGCACTACTCTGTAGAAAAGTAAACTTTTTTTTTTTTTTGGTTTTTTCGAGACAGGGTTTCTCTGTGTAGCTTTGCGCCTTTCCTGGGACTCACTTGGTAGCCCAGGCTGGCCTCGAACTCACAGAGATCCACCTGGCTCTGCCTCCCAAGTGCTGGGATTAAAGGCGTGCGCCACCACCGCCCGGCGAAAAGTAAACTTTATAACTGTTTTATACTTAAGGTTCCATCGAAATTAATTCCTTTTGGTTTTCCTTCGTTGGCTAACATTGGGATCCTGAAGGTCTGTGTGATTTTAATTGCTGAAAGCTCTGAATCAAGCTACTGTGGTGGCTCCTAGGAAGAATGGGCAACACTCTGCAAGTGGAGCTTGTGTTGTCTGTTCGTGAGATATTTGGAATACTTTACTATATGTGGTATTGATCCAGCTTGAAATCTTCATCCTCATCATATTCAAGCATCCGTGAAAAGATGACTAGTAACTGAAGATACTAGTTCCTTGGCACCACAAAAATTTGGAGACTCTTTCCAAAGTATCATTAGAGTTGATTATTCGTAGCAATGTAATGTGGGGCACATTATATTTCATGTTTACTAAAGAGTCAGTTGTTTTGTGAAGAAGAGCAGGATCTTGGTGATGCTCATATAGCTATACTATAGAGAGCCACCCCCTATACATTGGGACAGATCCAACTAGCAGCTGGTCCTGCCTCCACCCCATTCTCTTGCTAGACAAGTGTGATTGGATGAAAGCCATTGTTTGGTTTGACCATCTTTCCTACATCTGACATCCCTTCCATCATTCTCAATGCTTCAGTCACTCATTCATGCAGTCACCAAATGGACACTGAGTGACTATTGTGTCACAAAAACTGTTTTGCAAAAAGTATCACCATGAACCAAGAAGAAAAAGCAAATACAAATTACAAATGACACATTCTGGTGATGAAAACATTTATTGACATCAATAAACTATGCACCCTCATTCAGATGCTCATTCATACAGATTTTACAAACAATGACAAGCACACAGAGAGTTTCTCAGATGTTTCCAATCATGTTAGTATGCAAAGTTTGAGAAACTGAATAGAAATCTACAGCTATCTGTCTGGAATATTAAATTATGTTCATTTTCTCTCTTTTTTTTATTATCACGAAATTTTCTATTCCTTTTACATACCAACCACACATCCCCCTCTCCTCTCTCCTCCTTCCCCCCAGTCTTCTCCCCAACCAACCCCTGCCCAAATACCACCTTCTTCAAGGCAAGGTCTCCCATGAGGAATCAGCAGAGCCTCGTACATTCAGTTGAGGCAGGTGCAAGCCCCTCCTTCCTGCACCAAGGTTGCAGAAGGTGTCTCACCATAGGCACTGGGCTCCAAATAACTCATTCATGCATCAGGGATGGATCCCAATCCCACTGCCTAGAGGTCCCCTAAGCAGTTCAAGCTAAACAACTGTCTTGCCTATCCAGAGGGCCTAATCCAGTCCCATTGGGGCTCCACGGCTATTGGCTGGCCATCTCTGTATATTTTCCCATCATGATCTCAATGTCCCTTGCTCATAGAATCCCTCCTTTCTCTCATTGATTGGACTCCTGGAGCTCAGCCTGGCACCTGGCCATGGATCTCTGAATCTGCTTCCATCACTTACTGGATGAAGACTCTATGATGACAGTTAGGGTATTCACTAATATGATCACTGGAGTAGGCCAGTTTAGGCACCCTCTCAACTATTGCTAGTAGTCTAAGGTGGGGTCATCCTTGTGGATTCCTGGGAACTTTCCTAGCACCCTGTTTCTCCCTATTCCCATGATGTCTTCATTTATCATGGTATCTCTTTTGTTGCTCTCCCACTCTGTCCCTGTTTCAGCTCAAACCTCCTGTTGCCTTATGTTCTCATCCCCCATTTATTGCCTTCCATTACCCCTCCTTACCCCAAGTTTGCTCATGTGGATCTCATCTATTTTTCCTTTGCTGGGTGATCTATGTGTCCCTCTTAGGGTTCACCTTGTTAGCTAGCTTCTCTGGAGCTTTGGATTGTAGTCTGGTTATCCTTTGCTTACATCTAGTATCCACTTATGAGTGAGTACATACCATGTTTGTCCTTTTGAGTCTGGGTTACCTCACTCAGGATCATATTTTCCAATTCCACCTATTTGCCTGCAAATTTTATGATATCATTTTTTTTTTTTTTACCGCTGAGTAGAACTCCATTGTGTATATGTGCCACCACATCTTCTTTATCCATTCATCCATTGAGGGGCATCTAGGTTGTTTCCAGATTCTGGCTATTATGAATAATGCTTCTGTGAACATAATTGAGCATGTATCCTTATGGTATGATTGAGCATTCCTTGGGTATATGCCCAAGAGTGTTATAGCTGGGTCTTGAGGAAGATTGATTCCTAATTTTCTGAGAAACCACCATACTGATTTCCAAAGTGTCTGTACAAGTTTGCATTCCCACCAACAGTGGAGGAGTGTTCCCCTTGTTCTGCATCCTCTCCAACAAAATCTGTCATCAGTGATTTTTATCATAGCCATTCTGACAGGTGTAAGATGGTATCTCAGAGTCATTTTTATTTGCATTTCCCTGATGACTAAGGATGTTGAGCAATTGCTTAAAAGTCTTTCAGCCATTTGAGATTCTTTTGTTGAGAATTCTCTGTGTAGTTCTGTATCCCATTTTTTAAAAATTGGATTGTTAGGTATTTTGGTGTCTAGTTTCTTGAATTCTTTATATATTTTTGGATATCAGCCCTCTGTCAGATGTGGGGTTGGTGAAGATCTTTTCCCATTCTGTAGGCTGTTGTTTTTTCTTATTGACCATGTCCTTTGCCCTACAAAAGCTTCTCAGGTTCAAGAGGTCCAATTTATTAATTGTTGCTTTCAGTGTCTGTGCTACTGGTGTCATATTTAGGAAGTGGTCTCCTGTGCCAATTCTTTCCAGACTTCTTCCTACTTCCTCTTCTATCAAGTTCAGTGTAACTGGATTTATGTTGAGGTCTTTGATCTACTTGGACTTGAGTATTGTGCATGATGACAGATATGGATCTATTTACAATAGCTTACATGTTGACATCCAGTTATGCTAGCACCATTTGTGGAAGATGCTTTCTTTTTTCCATTGTACAGTTTTGGCTTCTTTGTCAAAAATCAGGTGTTCATACATGTGCAGATTAATGTCATAGTCTTCAGTTTTATTCCATCTTTTCTCCTTGTTTATAATCTAAAAATTTGGAAGATAAAAAATGAACACATGTGGTAAAAACAACTTTTACTTTAGTATTTGAAAAGAATTTTTTATTATGTTTTTCAACTTTTTAGTATTTCTTGTGCAAAAATGTAACTAGATAGATGAATATATAAAGATATACAGAAACAGAAATAACAAATACACGGTTTCATGGGATCTAACCCCTCTGGCTTCTGTGTTCACCCATATACACGTGGTATACACTTATACACAAATGCATATACATAAATCTTAAAAATCTTATAAAATACAACTTTCAAGTACCATTATTATGTGAGACTTCCCTCAGTCCATCCTGTTGTTGGGAATGTGTTTCTAAAAAAATTTTATTATAAGTAGCACTTATATATTGGTCATCGGTTGTTAAAATCATGCTGGGAACATATCAGTAAACTGTTGTTAAAATCATGCTGGCAACAAACCACTACCAAACCCATTAGCTTGAAATATCAATATTTCTATTCGTGGGTCTTCTGTTTGGTGATGGCAACTCTAGCTCCCTTTACAGTTCTTCAATTTAGTTTCTCCATGTGACTCTAGCCTTCTGGCCATCACAGTGTGAGGGATATGTCATTTCTATGAAAACAATGACAGGACAATATCTGCTATAACCCATTTCAAGCCTTTGTTGACACTGCAAACCTTATGAATCATAAGGTTTGTTTATAGTGCATCACACAGCCAGTCTGGAATAACTCTACAACTCTGCAAAGAAATTCCAAAGAAATACTATCAAAAGCATGTGTAAAAGAGGAAAGAGGATATGGGACAAGAGTGACATTTATCATGGCCTCAGAAGATCCTACTTTGCTTCCTAATGAACACCACCAACAGGAATTGAGACACATACTTGACATTTGTCTTTCAGGACTACTCAAAGTGACCCCTGGGCCAAGGCACCGCCAGCACGATCACCAGCATTGTAAATTCAAAGATATTTGGGATTGGAAAGAAGAGATCAGCCTTAACTTAGTAGCTTTACTCTTGAGATATTTGTCTCACCCATCATTATACTTTGGCTTCCTTAATTATTTTATCAGCTGTCATAATACATCATGGTGCTTTCATCTTTACAGGGAACAGGTTTCTTGAGACTTTTCAGAATGATGAGCTGGTTAAAATTTGCAATGACTAGCAATGGCATAATGGATGGTGCAATGTTTTACTTAGTACATACTAAGAATACTAGACCAATAGTTTTGAAACTGGAACATACCTGGTAGAATTTTGGACTTTGCTTAGAGAACACATATATCTGAGCTGAAATCAAGCTCTCTGAGTCTACTTTCAAAGAACTCTCTCCAGGCAGAGTTGTTACTGCTTTTAAGCTGGCTGTACATTAAAAAATACGTGAAAAGGTTTTAAAATGCCAAAGCTTGCATCCAATCATAAACATTTTTTTAATTAGTGTTGGCTTGAATTCAAAACAGTTTCTTACAGATATCCTCCCACAGGCTTTGATATGTAGACAGTTGATTATTACTATCCAATTTTAATGAGTGTTTTTGAGTGTCACCATTTGGCTACATATAAACAGGCACATGAATAAATGTGTGCACACACTTACATTGCATGCAAACACGCATATTAATACATATACATGTTTATGTACACATATCTCCTGAAAGATCTTGCCTGTTCAAGAAGGAAGAGGAGGATTTATCTACTATTAATCACTATAACAAATGCTTCATGAATTAATTTTTCATCAGAAGAGTTTACACTACTACAGTGTTCATCAGGAATTTTAGTTTTGGGTCTGGCATGTAAAGAGTTAAGATAACAACACTTCTATGCTTTCAAAAAGAAAAACTTGAAAAGACAGTAAAGTAAGGCTTCCTTTTGATATCCCAGAGTCTCAATTCATGTGGTACAGAAGTACCCTGAAAGATGGACAGTCTGGTACACATAAACAGAGCCCATCAGCTCCCCTGAAGCAGAAGCCGGAAAAAACAATGTGGATAAGTCAACAAAGCAGGCCTGAGAGTGCTTCTGCAGAACTCATCTGCAGATGTGTCCCACGGCTAACACTGGGAAACATGGGTTTCAGGAAGGTCCCTACAGTCCCCAGAGCTGAAAACAGGGTTCACTGTATTTAAACTATTCATACAAACTACATGGTTTGTGCTGAACAAAGATTGTCTTTGGGGAGTTTGAAATTAAGGTATTTGCTATGCAGAAGGTGACCTCAATAAAAATGTTGGCCACTCAGTCTCTAATAAGCTTCCTGAGTACATAACATTTGATCTTCATTTTCACAACTTTGCTATTAGAATCCAGAGTCCTGTGGAGTACTCTAGGGAGGATGATCCTATTTCTATCTGACCTAACTCCATCAACTTTTGACTGTGAGCATTGTGCTTTATATCATTTTATTACAAAAAGCTGAACTAGAAGGCTGGTGATGTGTAGCTAGAGTTTTCCTGCCTTGCCCACAGTCAGGACAAATCTTTGTCACCCGCCAGTCCCACAGCCGCTCAGACCCAACCAAGTAAACACAGAGACTTATATTGCTTACAAACTGTATGGCCCGTGGCAGGCTTTGCTAACTGTACTTATATCTTAAATTAATCCATTTCCATAAATCTATACCTTGCCACGTGGCTGGTGGCTTACCGGCATCTTCACATACTGCTGGTCATGGCGGCAGCTGGCAGTGTCTCTCTGCCTCAGCCTTCTGCTTCCCAGAATTCTCCTCTCTCCTTGTCCCACCTACTTCCTGCCTGGCCACTGGCCAATCAGTGTTTTATTTATTGACCAATCAGAGCAATTTGACATACAGACCGTCCCACAGCACTTCCCCTTTCTTTTTTTTAAAAGGAAGGTTTTAACTTTTACACATCTCCAAAGTCAGCTTGGTATATTTGGGAATTTGGGCGTAGCTTCTCTTACTACTTCCTGCTGGAGGGGGGCGCTGTATCTTATGGGGACACAAAGAAAATTTTAGGATCATGGAGTAGTCCGTGAGACCGTATCGTCTGAGCCAGTTGCCTTGAAACAATTCTGGATGTTGGATCATCTGGTCCATGGTGTCATCGGAGACCTTTCAGGTGGTCTTGGCTGGTCAAACCTGATGTATCTTAATCTGGAACAAATCCATAGCCTCTGGCTTTCTGTGGAAACAAAAGCAGAGCCTCCTTTCCAAAGCAACATATCCTTACATCCAAATTTTGAAGTTAAGGTACCTTTAAAACACACATTTTGGCATAACTCAACAGCTTTTGCAATCAAATGTTTTTCTTCAGTTACGAATATCAAAGAGAACATAATCCAGATTCTCTGTGTGGTAGCCATCTTTATGTGGCTTATTTTTTATATTATCTTAAGCCTATTGCTTTAAACTGCAGCCTTTTAAGCCTGAAACGGCGCTGTGGCTGCTGGCTCCACCCACTTCAGCTTCCCAACATGGCAGTGGTACGTTTTCCGCCAGCTCTGGGAGCCATCGTGGGTCTGTGCTTTTATCCAAGCAGCGTGTAGCCCAGAAACCTCTTTTTGTTTTGTACTAGTAAAGGCTAAATCCACCACGCAGCTTAATGTGCCACTTGCAGAGGCCTCATTCCCGCCATACTGCAGATCGAGCTTGCATGCTAGGAACCCGCCAGTAGCTCAAACCGGCAGGCTGCCGCTCATTTGAGAGAGACAATTAGGAAGCTGTTTTTAGCTCCGTTTTAGAATCTTTTCTCAGGTTTTAGGTGGAAACTGCTGTGGGACGGTCTGTATGTCAAATTGCTCTGATTGGTCAATAAATAAAACACTGATTGGCCAGTGGCCAGGCAGGAAGTAGGTGGGACAAGGAGAGAGGAGAATTCTGGGAAGCAGAAGGCTGAGGCAGAGAGACACTGCCAGCTGCCGCCATGACCAGCAGTATGTGAAGATGCCGGTAAGCCACCAGCCACGTGGCAAGGTATAGATTTATGGAAATGGATTAATTTAAGATATAAGTACAGTTAGCAAAGCCTGCCACGGGCCATACAGTTTGTAAGCAATATAAGTCTCTGTGTTTACTTGGTTGGGTCTGAGCGGCTGTGGGACTGGCGGGTGACAAAGATTTGTCCTGACTGTGGGCAAGGCAGGAAAACTCTAGCTACAGTGATGTGTGGTATCTATAAGACCTCCTGCTAACTCACAGAGCCAAGGATGGTCTTAGAGGCTCCCAACTGGGAGGAGCTGAAAATGTTGAGTGTGGGCAGAAACAAAAGGAGAGCAATGATCTATTTGAGCTCACAGTTTCAGGGTACAGGCCATCATAGCAGAGAAGTCACTATAACCTAGGGTTGTATGTATTGGAATTACTATGGTCATTGATTATAGCATTGGGACAGATGAAGTTTCTGACAATAGTTCTAGGGAGGGAGGGGAGATCTGGGAGAAGTATGAAAATAGGCTGAAATACATGTGAAATGATGTGGTGTCATGTGAAGTAGAACTATATTTGTTTTAATTGCACACTGCAAACTCTGTAGCATCCATTAACATTTTAAAATGAAATATAATTGATCTGATCAGAGGGATTACAATGATATCATATATAGTACTCAGTTTTCACCAGGGAAGGCAGAACACACAATAGAAACAAAAACAAAAACAAAAGTGATAAGAAACAATAAATACATCCCTTTAAATGTACATAGTATATGGGTACCAATTTAAAACTAAGGATCTATTCAAATGAATAAAAAATTAAATACAACTCTCTGTTGTCTGCAAGAAATTTATGTTAAAGATACAGAAGAATGCAGACTTAAATTAAAGGAATGTTGGAGCAAGGGATATGGAACTATGGCAAAGGGCTCTTTGCATATGTATGAGGCCTAGGATTTAGTTTCCAATACTGAAAAAAAATCAGTCAGTAAAATAAATGAATTTAGAAAGATATCACGCTTAAAGTTTGAGTAACTGTATTAATTTCAGAACAAAGTAGACTTTAGAGCACAAAAGAATAGAAAGAAGAAATCACGATATAAAGATAAATAAGTTGATTGTGCAGTAACACACAATGTTACTCCAAGTGTATATTCCTAAAAACAGAGCTTCAAAACGCATAAAGCAAAACTAAAGTGACACTTAAATTCAGACAAACCCACTATTATAGTTAAGCACTTTAAAATATGTTAATAATTTTTATGTCAGCAAGGAAGAAAATTAGAAAAGACACAGATGACTATACAACACTATTGACACAATTGACATTTAAAGAGAACTCCATCCATCGCTACCAGATCACACAATCTTTTTAAGCTCACATGGAATGTTTATGAAGATAGACCACATTCTGGGTCACCAAGTACTATACAACAGATGTGAAAAACAAAAATTGCCCAAAATATGTTCTCAGCCCACAGTGGTATTAAGCTACAAATCAACAACAGCAAGAACTGGACCTGCGTCAAATATTTTGGGATTAAACAACATAATTGTAAAAATAACACAGGGGCCCCAAACCAATTCTCCAAAGAAGTTGAAATATTTTCTGAACAGACTGAAAATGAAAATTCACCTTATCAAAACTTATAGGGCATAGCAAACCGAGTTCAGTAGAATAATATATACATCTTGTTCATACTAGAACATACAGGAGATACAGAATCAGTAACTCCATGCTGATATTTTAGGAAACTAGAAAGACGAGTCCTAGGGCTGGGAAGATGGCGTAGGGAGTGAAGATGCTGGCCTGTAAGCCTAAGAACCAATTTCTGCACGTTTCCCTCTCATCCCCACACACATTGGCAGACAAGCACCATGACTCCTCAACATGAATAACAGTAAAAACAAAATTTAAGCTTGGAGAAATAATCCTTGAAACAAAAGCAGGAAAATAATATAGAAAAAAATCAAAGAATGTGAAAGCTAGATTTTGAAAAGACAAAGTTGGTATCAGACTGATTTAAACAATGAGAAAAATGAAGCATACATTTCCAGTATTATAAAGTGTAATCGTCTTGCAGATATTAAAAGGATAATAAGTGAATATCAGGAATAAAACTATGATAATGCAGATAATAGTAATTAATTAACAAACAGCACAAACTACAGAAATGACAACTTTAAAGGCACCATGAATAATAAAGCATTTGAATAACTAATATAAAAAATGAAGGTACCAGTTCCATTCCATGGAGAATTTTGCCAAAATATAAGGCAAAAGTGTTATAAAATCTAGGACACATTTTTCTAACCCATTCTATGTGCCTAACATTGTGCTATCACCAATTCCAGAACATCACATCCATAATTGCTTCAGAGCACCCATATCTTTCCTTATCATAGAATCAACGATCTTTAAAAGGTAGCAAATTAAATTCAACAGTATTTGAGCAGAACTGTGCACCATGGTTCTGTGAAACTTATTCCAGGAAGACAAAGCTGGCCTAACATCTGAAAAGAAATCAATGTAATCAACCATGTCAACAGACATAAAGAAAAAAAAAGTTAATTGGTACTGAAAAAGCCTTTGAAAAATCAACGCCCATGCATGCTAAAAATGATCAGCATACTAAGTGAACAATATGTTGAGACATGAACAAAATTCTCTACCTGATAGAGAACAGTTTTGTCAAATTTATTGCTAATCTCACATTACTAGAGAAAGAAATAGAAAATTTCCCACAGACACTAGGAACCTAAGACAGAGACCACAGATGGATTCTATTTTTTGTTTCATTCCCTTTGGCTTGCTCAGCTACCTTTAATACACAGCCCAGGCCCACCTTCCCTGGGATGTCAATACCTACAGCGTGCTGGGGCCTCTCACATCAATCAGCAATCAAGAAAAGGCCACACAGATTTGGCTACTGGCCAATCTCGAGAGCTCAGTTCCTCCACTATAGTTCCTTCTTTCTGGATATGCCCAGATTGGTATCCAATCAACGGACACTTGTATAATAGTCAGTCAATAATAAAAATGTACAAGCTACTGAAGACATGAAATGCAAGGTTAAACTTTCAGTATTTATTGCTAAAATAAGATAATCTGAAGGAAATTGGATATGATTTCAGCTATATTGTGCCACAAAAAGACAAAACAATGGAAACAGAAAATGAACCAGTAGTTGAGGGTTATAAGATGAAGAATGAATCCTAATGTATGAAAGTAAATGCAAAAGTCTTTGAAAAACATCAAGGAGGCTGAAGAAATTCTAAAACAGAAAGATTAGCTTTAGTAGTTATATACGGAAGAACCTCACTACAATAGGTTGGGAAAGTAATTAATCTAAGTCACTAGGGAAATTTGTAAGACCAGAAGCTAAAGGATCTTTGAATAGCAATGTACTGTCAATGATAAAGAGGTTTCCCGGGGGCTGGAGAGATGGCTCCGAGGTTAAGAGCATTGACTGCTCTTCCAGAGGTCCTGAGTTCAATTCCCAGCACCCACATGGTGGCTCACAACCATCTGTAATGAGATCTGGTACTCTCTTCTGTATACACAATAAACAAATAAATCTTTAAAAAAAAAGAGGTTTCCCAAGGGAAGAGGGGTGAATAATTCTAAAAATCAATTAATATAATACTTGCATTAAATAATAAATTGGATGGCAGGTGATGGAGAGTAGCTTTCTCACTAATGGTGTTGTAGATTACAGAGACAGCAACCAGAGGTGGGAATGATAAACAGGACACTCAATTAGACATAGTAGGTCTAGTATGAGATCATGTTTAGCTCATTATGAGCAATTATTATACTTTGACATATCTGTAGATGTGTGTGTATGTACAAATCATCAGGTATATCTATACTGGCCAGTCTTGCATGCTGAGGGGACTTCACCAAGTAGTAACAAGAACATCCAACAGCTATTGTTGTTGATATTTTTCTCCAGGTAAAGGACATGGAGCTTCTTGGAGAAAGGCTAGGTCTATGACCAGAATTAGGAATTATACAAGATGAACCTGGAACATGTTGTAATAACAGAAAGTTAAGGTTGTTTAAAAGTAAGTACACCCACAATGATAGGGTACACAATGATTGGTAGATGCAAACAAACAGACAAATAAGTGATTATATCTTTAATGGTAGTAGGGAACAATCTTCTATATAAAGGAATTCTAAATAGTGGTTATTTGAGACATTCCAACTTCAGGAAGTTATGGTGTATGTATAGTGACTTGTTTTTGAAAGAACAGAGTAGAATGGATTAGAACCTTCATTGTGGAGAAATAGGAAAAACTCACAGCAAACAGCCTGTTAAAGTTGAAATTTTTGGGGATGTCCTGGAGACAGCTTGTATCCTTGGTATGAAGGGACAAATAAACAAAGGAGAAGATACCATAGGGGTAAGGAATTCATGGAGACAGCATGTAACTTGACATTATAAGAGTAGGAATGTCATGGGGATGACATGAACACTTCATGTGAAAGGAAGGAAATTCATAATGATTACACATGTCCTTGATGTGATAGGAAAGTCATGGAGACAGAATGTAACCTGTGTTTAATGGGACAGAAAAGTCATAGAGAAGACATATACTCTTGGTAGGATGGGGCAGAGAGGTCATGGGGACAGTATATTCACTTAATGTGAAGGGAAGGAAAGTCATGAACATTGCACATATCCTTGATCTGATGGAATAAGAAAACTCTGGAGACATGTACACCTGATATAATGGGACACAGAAGTTATTAAGAAGGCATATACCCTTGATAGTATGTAACAGGAAAGTTGACATGGTAGGGCATAGGAGTCATGGATATGGTATGTACCCTTGACATCAGAGCACAAGAATCAATAATTCATCACATATTTCTGATATGGTAGAACAGGAAAGTCACAGAAAAAGTGAACACCCTTAATACAATAGGGAAAGAAAGCTGTGGAGAGAGAATTCACCCTTTGTGTTTTGGGAGCAGGACTATCATACAGAAAGCTTGTACTGTGATATAATGAGATAGAGAACTCAGAAAGATAACACATACCCCTCATAGGGCCAGCAATGTCATGGGGTTAGCATTTGTCCATAGTATGAAGGACATGTTAGGTAATTTTTATAACATGTCTCTTGTTATGGTGGGACATTTAAATCACAAAAATAATAAGTACCTTGATATGATGAGGGTGAGTCACACTTCTGTAGTTTTTTATTTTAATCAATGACATAATTTGAATATAAAAAACAATTTAAATAAATTACAAATGAAGGACAGTCTAAAGAATCTTGACCATTAGTCCTCAAACTATGAAGACCATGAAACAGGAAAAAAAATATTTGAGAACTTGAAATAGCTCATAAGGGACTAAGGGGACATGACAAAATGATTCTGGAGATCCTGAATAAATATATGAATCATCTAAAACCACATTTGTGGCTTGCTACTGTGAATTACCTTTAGCCCACACATCTTCTGTTGAACACTGTAGAAAAGTCCTTCTATACTGTTAATGCCTTCCCCTAACACTTGTTACAATACAGGGAACCAAAGCCCCTTGAACTCTGTGCTGGCTGAATTCTCTAATATAGCTGCATTTGACACTTCATGGAAACCAACCCTCAGTTCACCCTGTAGAGGAAGGCAAAGTCGAGCTTCTGCAGCTGTCATAGTCAAATCTATAATATTCCTGACAGATGTCTAGACTTTAAACAGGGCTCAAAGCTGGCTTTAAGTTGGGATGTCTGCACCAGAACCTGGTGTTTCTTTTTCAGAATGTGTAATTATTAGCTTACTCCAGTTTTCCCTCTTGTGTTTGGAGACTTAACTTTCTGCTATGCAGGTTAATTTAACCAGAGTTTTTAATCTCATTTTCAGGCAGCATTTAAAACAAACAAGTCATGATCAGATGGTGTGTGGAATATTGATCTTGTAGTCTCCCCATATTCATTAGAATACTTCCAAGATCCCTGGGTATGCCTAATATCATAGATCTACTAAATTTTCTCTCTTTGAATATGTGCATTGTGTGAGTGTGTGTGTGTGAGTGTGTGTGTGTGTGTGTGTATACAATGTGTGCAATGTTTTTCCAAATATATATAACTATAATAAGCATATGTTTATGTTAAGCTTAGTAGCAGATTAACAAATTTATACAAAGCAGAACAATTAAAACATTAAGCTGTAATGAATTCAGTGAATATGAAATATTCATTGTATCTTATTCTGCTATACTCACTTTTCTGCTTCTCACCATGATGTGAGATGATACAATGTTACGTTGTTATATGATAAAGTGAAATAAGCTGAGCAGAATAGGCACCGCGATATAATACAGGCTTAGGTCACAGCAGGAAAGTCTATTTAAACACAAGTATTGGGATACCATGGCAATCCATGTGAAAACCAGGCAGACATCGAAGAGACTAACAGGTGAGTAGCATATCCAGCATAAGTATGCTGGGCAAAGCTATCATTCACTTGTTTGACAGATTGGCACAGACTGCATGAGATTCTATCACACTGCACAGTCCATTGTAAATGTCATGCTTGTGAGTAGTTTATTTCTGGAATTTTCCATTTCATACTCTTGGACCGTTGTTGAAAACCGGAGGCTGAAACTGCAGAAAGTGAAGTGGTAAATAAAGGAAAATTGCTACGAATGCCTCAAAAATTTCCTTTAGAAATTAAAATCTATTCTTTAATTCAATACATTTTTATTGGGCATATATTATATTCATAACACTCCACTAACCAACAGAATCTTTCCAAGTGATAATGTTCTCCTTCTATGTACCTGGAGGGACAAAATACTGACTGAATGTCTCAGGCTCAAGGTCCAGTCTAGTGATCACTTCTAACACTGCAACGCCCTAAGAAGACCACACCATTACAGGTTGGGGGGCGGGTCAGACAGCATTTTTTTGCAGGGTCAGAGTGAGAAGCTTCTCTATGTGGAAAGAAAAGAGTAACAGGTGACAAAATAAGACAAGCATTTTCAGGGACAGCAGGTTAAGCCTATCAGCTCTGCTAGAAATATGGAGAGAAGCACACATTACAGAGGTGGTGAGTTCAGAACAAAGGTGCCTCAACTCCATTTGCAAGGTACAGAGGAGCCTCTGAAAGAGGCCATTTGAGGTCATAAAAATGCTGCAAACAGAGTGTAGTGACTGTGAAAACCCATTCTGGCATCTCTGTGGATAAGAGCTGGAAACATAATTTGAAAGTAGCCAATTTGGAGTTTAAAGTGAGAGCCCAGATTAAAGCAAAAACTGTGAATTGTATGGCTACAAGGGGGAAATTTTATACGAGAGGTCAATGGTTATTTAAAAGGAGGATTCAAACCTGAGTGGCATGGCTGATGATGTGGCCATCACTAGAAATGAGGGACAGAGAGAATATGAACTTTGAAGAAAAAGGAAACTGAGGCCCTTTCCTCGGGTAGGTTCAAGGGTCCCACATCTGGTTGACTGTTTTTGTTTCCCTACTGATTTTTTCATCTATCTATTTTACATCCCAGCTGCAGCCTCCTCCCTCATCCTCCCTTCCAATTTTCTTGCCCCCCATACCCCCTGATCCCACCTGCAATCCCCTCCTCTTCCATCTCTATCCATGAAAGGACAGGTCTCCCATGAGTACCAATAAAACATGACATATCAAGTTGCATTAAGACTAAGCACCTCCTCATGTATTAAGGCTGGGCAAGGCGACCCACTATGAGGATTAGAGTACCAAAAACCAGCAAAAGATTCAGAAACAGCCCCTGTTCCCACTGTTAGGAGTCCCATGAGAGGATCAAGCTACACAATTGTAACATATATGCTGAGTGCCTAGGTCCCATGGAGGCTCCGTGGTTGTTGGTTCAGGCTCTGTGAGCCCCTATGAGCCCAGGTAAGTTGATTCTGTGAGCCTTCCCATGGTGTTCTTAACCCTTCTGACTCCTATACTCCTTTCTCCTCCTCCTCCTCCTCCTCCTCCTCCTCCTCCTCCTCCTCCTCCTCCTCCTCCTCTTCTACAGGATTTCTGAACTCCACCTAATGTTTGACTATGGATCTCTGCATCTGTCTCCATTAGTTGCTGGATGGTATCTCTCTGATAACAATTGGGCCAGGCACCAATCTGGTCACAGGAGATGGCCAGTTCAGGCTACTTATCCACTATTGCTAGGGGTCTAAGCTGGGGTCCTCTTCTTAGAATCCTGGGAGATTCTATGTGCCTGGCCCTCCCAGCTGTCCCCCTCAGCCCTCGGCACTCCCAACCAGATCACTGATGTTCCCATCCCCATCTGCCCTCAGTACACTTACAAAAATCTTCTCTATTTCCTGTTTCCAGGGAGATCTTTGTATCTCTGCATCTGTGCAGTGTAGTATAGTTATCCTTTATTTTACAGCTAATATCCACTTATGAATTAGTATATATCATGTCTGTCTTTCTCAGTCTGAGTTACCTCAAATAGGATGATTTTATCTAGTTCTGTCTATTACCTTCAAGTTCCTTAGTGTCCTTGTTTAAAATATCTGAGTAATACTGCATTGTGTAAATGTACCATTGTTTTCTTTATCTATTCTTTGGCTGAAGGGCATCTAGGTTGTTTCCAAGTTCTGGCTATTACAAATGAAGCTGCTTTGAACATAGTTAAGCAGTGGTCCTTGTGGTATGATTGAGCATCCTTTGGGTATATGCCTAAGAGCAGTATAGCTGGGTCTTCTAATAGGTTGATTTCCAGTTTTTTGAGAAACTGTCACACTGACAAAGTGTCTGTACAGGTATGCACTCACAATAGCAATGAAAGAGTGTTCCCTTTGCTCCACATCTTCTTCAGCATAAGCTGTTGCTTGTGTTTTTGATCTTAGACATTCTGACAGGTGAAAGACAGAATCTCAGAGTCTTTTTATTTGCATTTGCCAGATGGCTACGGGTGTTGAATATTTCCTTAAGTGTTTCTTGGCCATTTGAAATTCTTCTGTTGAGAATTCTCTATTTAGATCTGTATTCCATTCTTATTTGGATTATTTGATTTGTTGATATCTAGTTTCTTGAGCTTTTTATATATTTTGTAACTCAACCCTCTGTCAGATGGAGAGTAAAGATCTTTTTTCCAATCTGTAGGCTGCCATTTTGTCCTAGTGATGGTGTCCTTTGCCTTACAGAAACTTTTCAGTTTCATGAGGTCCCATCTATCTTAGTGTCTGTGCTATTGGTATGCTATTCACTAAGTTGTCTCCTGTGCCAACACATTGATGACTATTTTTCACTTTCTCTTCTATCAGGTTCAATGTATCTAGATTTATGTTGAGGTCTTTGATCCACTATTACTTGAGTTTTGTTCAGAGTGATAGATATGGATCTATTCACATTCTTTTACACACCAACATCCAGTTAGAACAGCATCATTCATTGAAGATGTTTTCTTTTTCCATTGTATAATTTTGACTTCCTTGCAAAAAATCAGGTGTCCACAGGTGTGTAAATTTACATCCAGGGCTTCAATTCAGTTCCATTGATCAACCTGTCTGTTTTTATGCCAATACCTTGCAGTTTTTATTACTACAGTTCTATAGTAGAGCTTGAATAGGGATGGTGATACCTTTGGAAGTTCATTTATTGTACAGAACTGTTTCAGCTATCCTAGATTTTTTGTTTTTCCATATGAAGTTGAGTATTGTTCCTTCAAAGTCTGTGAAGAATTGTGTTAGGATTTTAATGGTAATTGCATTGAATCTGTAGATTGCTTTTGGTAAGATGTCTATTTTTACTATGCTAATCCTACATATCCATAAGCGTGGGAGATCTTTCTAACTTCTGGTGTCTTCTTCAATTTCTTCAAAGAATTGAAGTTCTTCTCATACAGGTCTTTTACTTGCTTGGTTAGAGTTACACCAAGATATTTTCATTATTTGTGGCTATTTTAAAGGATGTTGATTCTCCTTTCTCAGCCCCATTATCATTTGTATATAGAAGGGCTACTAATTTTTTATTATATTTTTAGTTAAGCTTGTATCCAGTCACTTGACTGAAGGTGTTTATCAGCTATAGGAGTTCCCTGTTGTGGGACAATGCTCTTGTACACTGTAAAAGTTTGTTACTGGCATTGGTTTAATAAAATGCTGATTGACCAATAGCCAGTCAGGAAGTATAGGTGGGGCATCCAGACTAGGAGAATTCTGGGAAGAAGGAGCACAGAGTCAAGAAGTCACCACCAGATGAAGAGGAAGCAAGATAAGAATTCCACACTGAGAAAAGGTACCAAGCCACTTGACTAAACATAGATAAGAATTATGATAAAGATAAAATTACTTTAAGAGCTAGTTAATAACATGCCTGAGTTACCAGCTGAGCATTTATAAGTAATATTAAGCCTCCAAGTAAAGTATTTGGGAACTGGCTGCTGGTTATTTGGGAACAGGCAGGTGGGAGAGAAATGTTCCACCTATAGTTCCCTGGTAGTGTTTTTGGGGTCACTTATGTATAAAATCATATTATCTGCAAATAGCAAAAGTTTGACTTCTTCTTTTCCAAATTGTATCCCCTTGATCTACTTTTGTTATCTTATTACTATAGCTAGAACATTGAGTACTACATTGAATAGGTATGGAGAGAGTGAACAACCTGGTCTTGTTCCTAATTTTAGTGGAATTACTTTGAGTTTCCCTCCACTTAATTTTATATTGGCAATTGGCTTGCAGTATATTGCATTTATTGTGTTAAGTTTGACCCTTTTATTGCTCATCTCTCCAAGACTTTTATCATGAAGGGTTATTGAATTTTGTCAATGGCTTTTCAACATTTAAGGAGATGATCATGTGGCTATTTTTTCTTTCCATTTGTTTGTATGGTGGATTACATTGACAGATTTTTTTATGTTGAGCCATTCCTGCATCTGTAGGATGAAGCCTATTTAGTCATGGTGGATGATCTTTTTGATGTGTTCTTGGATTCTGTTTGACAGTATTTTATTAAGTATTTTTCCATTTGTGTTCATGAGTAAAATTGATCTGTAATTATCTTTTTTATTGGGTCTTTTTCTATGATTTGGGTATCAGGGTGACTGTGGCCACTAGAAAGAATTTGGCAATGTTCCTTGTTTTCATTTTATGTAATACTTTAAAGAGTAAAAGAGTATTAGTATTAGCTCTTATTTGAAAGTCTGGTGGTTTTCTGCACTAAAACCTTGTGGCCCTGAGCTCTTATTGATTGGATGTCTTTTAATGACTGTTTCTATTTCCTTAGGGGTTATCAGTCTATTTAAATTGTTTATCTGATCTTGACTTAACTTAGGTAGGTGGTATCTACCAAGAAATTTGTCTGTTTCCTTTGGATTTTCAAATTTTGTGGAGTACAGGCTTTTGAAATATGAACTAATGATTCTCTGTATTTTCTCAGTGTCTGTTGTTATGTCCCACCTTTCATCTCTGATTTTGTTAATTTGGATATATTCCCTTTTATTTTAGTTAGTTTGGATAAGTGTTTATATATTTTGTTGATTATCTTGAAGAGCCAATTCTTTGTTTCATTGATTCTTTGTATTATTTTCTTTGTTTTTACTTTTGCTTTCAGCCCTCAGTTTGATTATTTCTTGACATCTACTCCTCTAGGTATGTCTACTTCTTTTTCTCCTTGCGTTTTCAGGTGTGATGTTAAAGTACTAGCGTGAGATCTCTCAAAAATTTCATGAAGGCACTTAGTGCTATGAACTTTCCTCTTAGCACTGCTTTCATTGTGTCCCATATGTTTGAGTATGTTGTGCATTCATTTTTCAATGAATTCTTGGAAGTCTTAACTTCTTTATTTTTTACTTGACCCAGTGGTAACTCAGTGGAGTTGTTCAGTTTCCATGAGTTTGTAGGCTTTCTATTGTTTCTGTTATTGCTAAAATCCATCTTTAATCCATAGTGGTCTGATAAGATACATTAGTTTATTTCATTTTTTTAAACTATTGAGACTTGCTTTGTGGCCGAGTATATTGGCAATTTTGAAGACAATTCTGTGTGGTGCTGAGAAAAAGTTATATTCTTTCAGGTTTGGATGAAATGTTCTATAGATATCTGATAGGTATCTACATTTGAGTCATAACATCTATTGGGTCTGCAATTTCTCTGTTTAGTTTCTGTATGGATGACCTGTCCATTGGTGAAAGTGGGGTGTTAAAGTCTCCCATTATTAATGTATAGGGTTTCATGTGTCATTTATGCTTTAGTAATGCTTCTTTTACAAATGTGGGTGCCCTTACATTTGGGGTATAGTTGATCAGAATTGAGACATCATCTTGGTGAACTTTTCCTTTGATGACTAGGAAATGCTCTTCTCCAAATCTTTTGATGAATTTTAGTTTGAAGTCTATTTTGTTAGAAGCTACACCAGTTTGCTTCTTAGGTCCATTTGACTGGTAAATCTTTCTCCAACCCTTTACACGGTTGCAATGTCTGTCTTTGATTTTGAGGTATGTTTCTTATATGCAGCAGAATGTTGTATCTTGTTTTCATACTCATTCTGTTAGCCTGTGTCTTTTTATTGGTGAATTGAGTCCACTGATATTGAGGGATATTAATGAGAAAAGATAATTTGTAGCAGACTTTTTTTTTGTGCTGCCAACCAGCTCCCAAATAAAGAAATGGAGACTTATTATTAGTCAGGAATGGTTGGCCTTATCTTATGCTCTTATCTTACTAGCTCTTATAACCTAATTTACCCTGTTTCTTTTCATCTACATTTTACCACAGGGCTTTATTTCATTCTGTTTGTGCTACTCTGTGTCTGGCTGACTGACAGCTGCCTGGCTGGCTGGCCTCCTGCATCTTCCTCTCTTTCTCACTTATTTTCTTCTCTCTTTTGAGCCTAGGTTCTACCTCCTACTTATTCTCTCTGACCACCAGTCCTGCCTAGCCCGCTATTGCCTAGCTATTGGCTACTTATCTTAGCTTTTTATTAGACCAATTAGGGGCCGTAGGCAGGCAGGGCAACAGATATTTACAACACTGAACAAATGCAACATTCAGAAATATAACACTGCTTTACATAATTAAACAAATGCAGCATAAACATATTTACCTAGTTATAGTAATATTCTACAATTTTTAATTCCTGCTATTTTGTTGGTGGTGGTAATTGTGTGTGTGTGTGTGTGTGTGTGTGTGTGTGTGTGTGTGTGTGTGTGTGTGTGTGTGTGCTTCCCTTCTTTGGGTTTTGCTGGTGTGAGATTATCTATTGCCTGTGTTTTGTGAGTATTGTTAACTTCCGGGGGTTGGAGTTTTCCTCCTAGTACTTTTTGCAGGGCTGGATTTATGGACAGAAACTGTTTAAATTTGACTTTGTCATGAAATATCTTGTTTCATGACATATCCAGTCTTTGACAGTTTTGCCGCGTATAGTAGTCTCAGCTGGCATCTGTGTTGTCTTTTAGAGTCTGTAAGCCATCACTCCAGGCCTTTCTGGATTTTAGGGTCTCTGCTGAAAAGTTGGATGTGATTCTACTAAGTCTGCCTTTATGATACTTGGCCTTTTCCCCTTGCTGCTTTTAACATTCTACCTTTGTTCTCTATGTTTAGTGTTTTGATTATTATGTGGAGGAGGGTTTTCTTTTCTGATCTAATACATTTAGTGTTCTGTAAACTTCCTATACCTTTAGAGGATGTCCTTATTTATGTTGGGAAATTTTTACTTCTATGATTTTGTTAAATATATTCTCTGTGTTTTTGAGCTGGATTTATTTTCCTTCTTCTAGTACTATTATTCTTATGTTTGGTCTTTTCATAGTGTACCATATTTCCTAGATGCTTTCTGTTAAGAATTTTTTAGATTTAACATTTTCTTTGAATGATGAATCTGTTTCCTCTATCCTCTATCATGTCTTCAACACCTGAGATTCTCTGTTACATTTCTTATATTCAGTTGGTGATGTTATGTATCTCTAGTTTCTGTTCACTACCCAAATTTTCCATTTCCAGGAAATGTTTTCTTTATTGCTTCCATTTCCAATTTCAGGTCTTGAGATTTTTCCTTTATCTGTTTGTTATTTCTTGGTTTTCTTTTAGGGATTTATTGATGTCTTACAATTTTTGGTTTGCTTTCTCCTCTAATTCTTTAAGAGATGTTTTCATTTCCTCTTTAAGGTCTTTAAGGACCTCTATCATCTTAATAAATTAATTTTTAAGGTCATATACTTGTGATTCAGCTGTGTTGGAATGTTCATATCCTGCTATTGTGGGATAGCTGGGCTCTGGTGATGCCATATTGCCTTTTCTGTTATTGATTGTGTTCTTATACTGGCATTTAGGCATCTGAATTTAGGATGATTTAAGTCTAGGTGTTGATTCCTGCATTTATCTTTGTTAGATGGGTGTTTTGTTCTATGTTTTATCTTTTTATCTCTGGTCTTTTGGCCTAAATGGCCAAGGGTTCTAGTAACTATCATGTCTTCAGGTCCAGTAGGGTGCCCCCTCTGGTTTTGGGGGGCTATGGGTCTGTAGATCTGGCCTGGCCTCTAATAAGTCTGAAGTCCATTTTTGAAGTTGTAGACCAGGATAAGGAGCCCAGGAGAGAGGGTACAGACTGTGGACCATATATCTAGTCTGAACTCTGGGATCCCTAGGACCAGCCTGTCCTCCAGTATGGATGCCAGCACTAGAGTCCCTAGATATGGCCTGTGTTCTAGTAAAGCTGAATTCTTCTGAAGTTGCAAACTTGGGGTCTCTAGATCTGGCATGGCCTCTAGTACAGCAGAATTCTTCAGAAAGTGTAGATCAGGATATGGAGTTAGGGTAGGGGATTGGGAGGAGAGATTGTACAATCTGGAGTTGTTGGGTAGTCTTTAAAGGGATTTTGTGGGTAGTGTACAGTGTTTTACCCAGGGTTCCTAGGACCAGCCGGGCCTCCCATGAGTCTACTGGGCTCTGGGCTCTAGTACAGAGCCCAGGGGAGGAAGTGCAGTCTCGGGTTAATGGGCATGTTTTAAAGAGTGTTAGCAGGTGGTGGGCAGTGTCTTGTTTGGGGTTGCTTGATCCTTCCTGGCCTCCAGTAAAGCCAAAGAATTCTTCCCAAGTAGTTGGCCAGGAAATGGGGCCCAGGGGTGGGGGAGCATTCTGGGGTTGTTGGACAGGCTTAAAAGGGTTTAGTGGGCAGTGAGTGATGTCTTCCCTGGGGTCCTTAGGACCACTCTGGCATCTGGTACAGCTGTAGGGGACAGTGTACACTAGTGTGGAGCCCAGGGGAGGGGGCAGCCTTCTGACCTATTTTTAAGTGAAGAAACATTTTAATTGCATCATAGGAAATCTGTGCTCATAATTGTGTCTCTGCACTTAGATATCTCACTGAATCTATATCTATCTATCTATCTATCTATCTATCTATCTATCTATCTATCTATCTATCATATATATATACATATATGTTTGTATATATACATATATACACATATGTGTGTGTATATATACATACATATATATATTTATATACATATATATGTCCATTGACTCTAGAGGATCTCATTTCTCTAAGTTCTTAAAAAAAATAGCTAGTGGTATATCCGAGGTCTGATACTATTATTCTATTTGGGATTTGAATTCTCTTTGCAAGATTCTGGTTTCAAGTGAATATCTGGTTCTTTATAAAAGAAAGAAGCACTCATCTATTGTGCTGCAGATACCTCAAGGTGAAGCAAAAAAATAAAAAATGGAAAGTAAAAGTCACATGCTCTTGAAATTTAGCAGATCAGTTAGAGTTGAGGGTGCACACAAACAGGTTAGCTGGAGCTTGAGGGCCCATTAGTGGTTTATGAGTTATTTCCTGAATGACTATGAAATGACTGTCTTTGGTTTTTCATCCATGATCACTGCACAGCAGAGTTTGCCCTTTGATTAACCCATGCCTCCCTATGCAAATGTGATGAGGCTATTTTTCCCAGAAATAGACAATGTGGAAAGAGATGATATCTTATGTATATCAAATTCACCTCAAACGCAAGAGAGGAATAAAGACAAAACAATAACAACAGAGTTGTACTTGTAAATACTGAACTAATACTATGAATGAAGGAATACTGACACTCAAATATGGTTCACTTTTCGCGACATTCTAGGGAAGAGAAATACCAAGAACTTTGGACTGTGGTCAGTTCTGCAATAACGAAGACTCACTGTTTGGAATGAATGATCCAAATGTTCCTAACCCTATTAACATTTTCCTCCATCCAAATATGAAAAGTGGGCTCATTTATTATTTACCCCGTCTCCATTTGGTATTTCACCTGCTGCCAGCAGTGCTAAGCCCAGCCAAGTTTCCCCTGAGGCTAGCCCTGCTGCAGATGATCCCAGCAAAGTAAAATCACACCCAGGGAAGCAGATGGGTGACCTTTCCCTCTCATGCTCTTCAGTCTACAGAATGGAGAGCCAAACTCTTTGGGTGGCCCAGGCTTTTTGCTTCTATAAATTAAAATATATATTTCCCGACTGATAGTCTGTTTCCCAAAAACATCCATCGCACATTTGTCAAACACCATCTTTCCTGAATTATGCCTGGAACAGCCAGTTTTTCTGTTATCTGAAATCCCTAACACGACACTCTCTCCCTTCTAGACGACCTCCCCTCAAAATAACTCAGTGTGAACTTTTTTCCATTGCCTTTCCTTCCTTTTAGACAGCCATGTGTTTAAAATATGTTTAAGATATTGTCACATCTCATATTTTAAATATCATGAGGACAGGCCAACTCTATGATATTTTAAGTGCCCTCATTATGAAACATATGGCTGGGGTGGGGAGAGGGAAGTGGGGAAAGAAACATGGCAAATGTAATATTTCCCAAGGGGAGGGGTTGGGGAACATGACCTGCGAGATGCAAGAATCTATGTGCGCCACTACTGAAATACCATCTGTTTCCATTCAAATTATCATCTTGACTTTTTTGCATATGCCATAATGTATAGGATTCAAGGGCCAAAACACATCATAGTGTTTGTAACCAACAGATCCAGTTGCTGTCAAAGCTGTGGTGATTTTTTTTTAAGAGAGCAAAAAGGAAAACAAAAAACGTTGTATTCATTGGGTCCTCATCTTTCATATCCTTTGAAAACATAGGTAGAGTTATTAGAGTAACAATGAAAGGGATTGCCATTGATAGCATCATTCTTTCATTTGTTGGTTTATTCATTTATACTGTCACCCATTCAGCAACTACATACTAGATTTCGGGGATACATGATATCTGGAGATGAGGGCAGAGAAATGAGCAGAGAGTAATTAGACTGTTAAAATGTGAATGGTAAAGCCTAGTGTGGAAGTTCACACAGGTGTAACACAGTGACTTCAGCTTTCTGGGGAAAGAGATGGCATTACCCAGTGATATGGAAATTGTTTTAAAGGGGGTTACTTCTAAGATCATTTTATAATTAAGTAGGGTTTACCTATACAAAATGGATATTAATATTCCAAGGCTTTTGACAAGAATATGCAAAAGCACTGAAGTGTCAATGAGCACTTGATAAAAAGAATTCATTATGGCTGGAACACAGAAGGGTGCAGACAAGCAAGATGGAGATAGGTATATGACATAGAACATAGAATATACCCATGACCCTCATACAACTGAGCTGTGACAAATACTTTAGCATCTCACACTTCAATTCCAACTGAGAAGACAAATTGCCTTTGGTTAAAATAACACCTTGATTTAAATGTATAGACATAGCTATATGACCTTATATGTTGGACATTAAAAGGCTTCCAGGGAATTCATTAAAATACTAAGTAAGATGCAGAGAATAATTCTATTATTATGATAAGGATGTGAAAATAAAGAAGAGTGGTATGAGGGTCCAATGGACTGAAGCAAGGACCTTGTAGAAAAGGGGCCCAGAAGAATTCTGAGTGTCAGAGAGAACAGGTACACATTATGATTAAGTGACTAACATGCAATTGTTTTCTTTCATTGTGTAAGATACTTTTTCCTCTTGTGTGCCCAAAGTGTCCTTTCTGCTGTTTGATAAAGTCATAAATCATTTTGCAGCTTTTGTGTTGGGCTAGGTTTTATGTGGGGGAAATTAGTAAAGGATGACATTCCAAGTCTGGAATATTATCATACATTAAAGAGATCACAGGACAGAAGGCAAGCAGGGATCACAGGAGACCTTTCATAAAGGAAAATAAAAGCACAGGGGGGATGGGCTTTGGACTATAAGTGGCCATGTAAATGGAGATTGCAAATATGAAACTCAGTGTTTATGTTTCCATAGGAATCTAGCTTGCCTCCTAACAAAAACCTAACTGTAATGGCCACATTTAGGAATAACCAGGTGAGGAGGAACTGATACTTTTACTATTGGATTTGCAGTCAGCTTAAAGAGATATTCATATGAAAAAAAATGTAACAGACCACGTGACTACTCTCATTTCTTACACCCTGTGAACCAACTGGAAAGTACAAAATAAGTCACCAACAAACCCATAGACTATGGTTAGAATGACTGTCATTACAATCTTAAGTCAGCAAATAAAAACTTTTCACTATTCATTCTGGACATTTTTTTTCCATTCCCTTAACTTTTTCTCACACTACTCCATGGCCTGAAGGAGTTCTATGGGTGTCTATCTGTTGAAATCCTCAATGCTATGTGTGGTGTGTGTGGCCAGGAGCTGGCTAAAGTCAAAATTCTATGTCAAATAAGTAAATTCATTTATTAATTCCAGTGGATTGATGAGTGAATAACGAAACTACCCAAGACACATATCTCAAGGGGGCGTACATATTTTAGCACTCAGACATGTAAGTAATTTTTTTATACTCATCTGCATGGTTAGATTAGCAGTAATCACAATAAAAAGTATATATAATCAAAGAGTAGTAGTAAAAAGGTATAATTAATAAACTCACTGAAGTTTTTTTTTTGGTTATTTAGGACCTTTTTATAATTCATTATTTCATTTGCTTCTTACTATATGGGATTAGACAATACCATCCTTATTTCTAATAGGGACACTGAAGTTCATTCATAAAAATCTCCAGAATTTACATTAAAGTCCTTATTTAGGCCTTTCCCAGGATACAGACAGGAGTGTGGTTGAGTAGTAGTAGTTAAGAACACTGCTTGACTGACACTGTGATTGACTGAACTTAGTTCATTTCTTGCCAAAATTCCCACTCAAAGTTTTCCACACATTCATTAAGACACTCTAATATTCTCATGTATGTTTCAGTGCCAGGTTCTGTTCTAGATTTTAGGAATACTACAGCAAGATTAGAGCCCTGTATTGAAGACTCATGACGATGCATGGTAATATGTCAGTATCTGTGATCTCCAAGGGCAAAGCAATGTAATTCAGGGGAACATATGGACTTGGGATGTGATTTCTGTATTCTAAATAGTTTTGACTGCCTCTTCTCATGTAGAATGAAGTACAATGCAGTCTGTATATCTCAGAGAGCTCCCAGTCTTTCAAGGAATATGTGAGCAGTCATAATGCAGAATATTCAGAGCACATAGCTAGTAAGTAGCTAGTGTGAAAGAGGAGCACAGGATGGCTGTGCAATCGCAGGACACTTCTATTAGGGCCACACAGGTTTTGTAATCTACTTAGCTCATTCTGTATTTCACCTTCTGTGTCCTTTGCCTGGTTCAATACTCACCTGACACCTGTTTTACTACTTTCCCTCATCTGATTCTTTTTCTATTTGACATTGAGAAGCATGTTTTAAAACATGGATTACATCATGCTTCCCCCGATTCAAAACATTCCATGCTTATCCATTTTCTTGGAACTGAATTTGAAGAGCTCCTGACCTGAGATAGGTCCCAGCCTGACCCTCCCATTCCATCCCTGTACTCCTTACCTTACCCTTACTCTTCTTCTATCCCTCTGTCTTGCTCTTGTCCCTCAAAACACCTACTTATTTTTACCTTAGAATCTGGGCATTAGTTTGTTTTCAGTGAGAAATATTATTACTTCCCAGATCATTGTCTAATGGGCTCCTAGCAAAAATTACCACCAACTACAATATGTCCTATGCCTTGCCTAATCTACCTCATTGTTAATCACTATTTCACCCATTCATTTTCTGTTTTCACACAAAATTGTAAGCAGCAAGAAAGCATCCATCTGATTTATTCTTATGTCCCTAGCTTCCAGCACAGTGTTGGACACAGCAAGCCCTCAGTAAACATTTCTGAATGATGCCATGAGGGATATTTCTCATTTTGTGTACTTCACCCCAACTGCTAGACAAGACTTTCCCATGGCTTGTTTAACTTTAGCACAAGCTATATCTTTAAATCCCCTGAAAGAGACACCATTAAGCTAGTATAAAAAGCGGGCAGCTAAAACTGTCTCCAAAAAGCACCCATAAGCATGCATGCACTCTTTATTAAAAGGGGCCCCTTTGGGGCCTGCTGTGGGAAGCTGTTTCATAAGGCTGAGTGGGTGGATGGCCTGATTATAGAGGCAATTATCTGTAAGCAAGTTTTCAAAAAGGTGCATAAGATGTTCACCCCTGACTTTGGATTACTGTCCATCTTCCATCTCCTCCTCCTGCTCGCCTTCTTTCATGAAGAGGTGCCAGGACTGTCATTCCATTGCCAACAAATCACTTCCTTCACCTCCCACTCATTGCCCTTCATTCCTTTGCAGCATAATTACCATCCTGCTAATAAGTCAAATGAGTGGGTACAGCAAAATGGGCTGGTCCATTTGGCTGCCTCCCTGAGCTCTGGCACAGAGTGAATGGGAAATATGGATAGCAGGGCTGCTACAGCCTTGGCACTCTGAGGGAAGCCTGCTAGTAGGTTTTCTCTTCAGTGGCTCTTGCTTAAAAGGATGGCAGCATTGGAACCCAGCTGGAGGGAGGCATGATGACAGTTCCCCCCATCCCCAACCTGTGCTCCTTTGGTCAGACACCAAAGAAATAGCCAGATCCTTCTAGCATGGAAATTGATTCTGATTGTCCAACAGTGCCTTTTTCTCCTAAGTCTCATGCCTATCCCCTGCAGATTTACTTCCTAAAGAAAGTGCCCCATCTTGTATACCTCTTTAGCCCTTCTAAAGTTGGATTTATCAGCTTGTGACTCTTCCTAGAAACATTGTAATTTCCAGAAGACTGGGGTATTTGGGGACAAAAGGCAGAAGCAGTATTATGGTCATTTCCTTTTCCATTCTGGAAGTCCAATCAGCATGACAGCTAAGAGGGACCATGTGATGTCAATGGAACAGAAGATTTGTAATGGTTAAATTGCTTTCTGAGAGCTAGAGATATAGCATAGTGGTAGAGTCACTTGTTCAGCATGGGAACAGGGCTGTCTGGGTTCAAGATCCAGAACTACAAAGAATTAATGTGAATTTATGTTCTTTTGTAACAAATTAGTAAGAATGTTTCTCTAAAAGCATAGGAAGTACCAGGTACTTAAAATACAATAATGTAATGAGCTGGTGATGTAGCAATTCTTCATTTCATTTTCAAACTCCAAAGAAGTAGGTGTCAGCAAAACTAGGTGGTTGCTTAATTTAGAAAGATTCCAGATGAAATTGTTATGTAGAAAAACTTCAAAATCTGGACCCCAGCTTGGTTCTAGTAGCCAGAATGTGCTTGTTTATATTTATTTCCAATATGTAAGGTAGGGTTGATGCTAGTCCTGTGTCCTTCCTAGAACGGCTCTCTAGTGCAGATTAAATAGTAATCTCAACCAGGTTGTTAAATACTATGGAGACAGCAAGAGTATGAGCCATGTGCAGATCCCAGGATCCTACAAGAAAACAGTAGAGAAATGAGTAGAGAAACACCTTGCCACCTTTTCCTGAACTACTAGGGGCTTTGTTTAGCTCTCTTCTTGTCTCCAACTGCAAAAATCAAAGGAGACTTGGTGAGATGCTTTGAACACAACAAGCTTCAATAATTGAAATTGAAGGGTGAAGGTCAGTGTAGATGAGTGAAAAACTCAAATCTGGAATTAATTTTCAGAAATAGATGCATATAGTTTCTTTCAAGTTCATACACTAAAATAAGTTCAGCCAATAGAAAATTTACAAAATGAGTCTGTGTAAATGTCATATGTGTGTGTGTGTTATGTTCTTTACTTTTGTTTTCATTTTAAATTAGTACAATTGCATCATCCGTCTCTTCCCTTTCTTCCCATTGTTCTTATGTCATTGTCTGATAAGCCCACTCTTGGTCCCTTTCATCATCGTAGCATTTGTTTCTCTTAATTGTTATTGTTACATATATGAATAAACATATAGATAAACTATAACCTGTTGAGTCATTTAGTGTTGCATGTTTGAATATGTTTTCAGGACTGACTGCTTGGTATTAGATAACTAATTCAGGAGCTCATACGTGGGGAAGGCTGTTTCTCCCTCTCTCAGCATTCCTTAGTAGCCTGTAGTTCTTTGTGTATGGATGGGGCCCTGAGAGATTTCTGCCTTCTGCATTGACTCATCTGTTTTTGTTGCACTTCTTAAGGTCTTGTTGAGATATCACACATGCGGCTTCCCTATCGCTTCTAAGAAATGCCACCTCACAGCAGATTTGCTGGTCCTCTGGGTCTCACAGTCTTTCAGCCCCTCTTCTTTGATGTTCCCTGGAATTTAGGTGCAGGAATTGTGTGATAGATGCACTAGTTGGGGATGGGCTCCCCACCTGATAGTTCTCTGCATTTTGACCACTTTATTTTATGAAACTGTTTCTGTTAAGAAGTCTACAGTTTAGACATCAGTGGCTGGCAAAACTTGGGATGTTATAAGACTTGAAAATTCCCCTTTTGCGTTACATTTTAATATACTCCTCTATTTATACAAGTTTAATGATAACGAATTTTGATTTCTATATTTTCATGATTTTTGGCCCACTTTTTCTTTATGTTATCATTAGTTGAACTATCATGGTTTGTTGGAGACTATCATTTGCAATTTTTATTTTTATTCAACTTTACAAGTATATAATTTTAACCAGACTTTGCAGGTAGGAAACTAGAGAAGATTAAGTGACTTTTTTATAACACAAAGTTCATTTAAACAAGTTAAAACTTTACTAACATTAATAAACTTCCTTTATTAACATTAATGAACTGCCCTGTTAAAAATTTTATGAAAATATGAATTCTGATATTAATTAAATTTAGAGTACTTGTTGCTGTCCCAGTTTTTTGGTAGTTTCATTAGCTATTGGCATCTGAATCTAATGGATCTTAACAATGGATTTAACTGTACCTTCATTTCTAAGGGCCAGATAAATGTTCAGCTAAATCATGATATGGTCATTGGCACTGTGCTTAAGTTCCATACTCAGGAGGTAAAATGCTAGAGATTTGTCCTGACTACCATATGGACTCTTCAACTTTTCCCCATATGGCTCTACCCATAACTCTTTTGTTTATTATTTCTCTATTTATTTGACCATGGTTATATTTGTAACTTCTGCTCTTCACTAATTTGCAAAACCATAGCCAACTATATTTTTATTGCCAATTGCCATTTTACTGCAAGTTATAACCTGATCTTTAAAATATGCTATCTTCAAAAACTATATACAAATTATTAGATAGATAGATAGATAGATAGATAGATAGATAGATAGATAGATAGATAGATAGATGCATGCATGGATGGATGGATAGGTAGATTCATGGACAGACAGATAGATAATTGGTAGATTGGTTGATAGACAAATGACAAATTTTAGAATCTGATAATTGACACATCTCTACTTTGTATGTATTAATGACCTTTACAAGGAAAGTTTCCTTTTTGATCATTGCTATCTGATCCCAAGAGATCTCATATCCAAGTCTATTTTTTCTATGACAAGGTCTTATAACTAATTGATAAGTTTTCCCTTGAAAGAACAACCCTTTTAAATTAAAGATTTGGCCTAAGGCTAATCAACATTTTTGTTCTTAACTTGGAAAAGAACATACATGACCAGATCAACCTCTGCGTGACATAGAGCTAGAAAGGAGGATTGAAAGAGGATCCAAGAAGTGTTGCAAAGTCTGTAGGCATGTGCTTAATGCAGCATGATGAAATTTAACAGGTGCCAATGAAAACTTATAAATAAAACCAACATCATTGCATACATGAATAAATGGAGGGAATTTTATCAACAACACATGTGAGAACACAGGGGTCTTAACTGAGTTGAGTCTCTGTATAAGTCAACTATGCAGTATAGTTCCTAAAAATATCAATGCCAGCACAGGCAATAAGAAAAGAAAAGGAATGAGCTTTCAAATAAGGTGGCAATTATCCCAGTCCATTCTGAGCCCAGGTATTGAGTTGGGCTGCAGGCAGGTACTCAGGTACTGGAGGGACCTTGTTCTATCATACAGGAGGAGTGGCCGAAGGAATGCAAAGTGCAGGTAGAAGAACATTATGATGCATAGCTTAAAATATCTCAAGAATTCCTTTCTAACTGGAGCATGATTCTCCCATGTAACTCTTTACATGGAAAATGGAGGTGAGTACACAATCTGTAGAGTAAGAAACATTTATCATTTAAACCAGTGGTTTCCAACCTTCCTAAAG
The DNA here is from genome assembly GCF_049852395.1 of Peromyscus maniculatus bairdii. Classification (NCBI taxonomy): domain Eukaryota; kingdom Metazoa; phylum Chordata; class Mammalia; order Rodentia; family Cricetidae; genus Peromyscus; species Peromyscus maniculatus. The sequence continues at coordinate 88,585,198 of NC_134852.1, forward strand.
CTGTGACTCTTTAAGACAGTTCCTCAAGTTGTGCTGACCCTCCAACCATAAAATTATTTCATGGCTACTTCATAACTGTAATTTTGCTACTGTTATGAATCATAATGTAAATACCTGACATGCAGAGTATCTGATATGAGACCCACAAAGGGGTCATGACCCACAGGTTGAGACCCACTGTTCTTTAAAAATAAATTACAATTGACAACAAAAACTTAAATATATTTGTCATGTACAATGTGATGTTCAAGATATGCACATTGTGGACTGGCTCAAAATGGAATAGGCTGTACTGTAAAAATGAGCTAGCAACCAACAACTACAAGAGCTTTATAAAGTGGTTATTTATGCCTTCCTTAAACTAGAGATGGATGAATGGAAATGGATATCAGTGTCATATTGTTGTAACCCATAAGACCTTTATATCTTTGGGTAATCCTACATAATTTGTTTTATTTTTGTCATTTTCTCCCTTTACCCAGATTAAAAAGAGGATCATCTATACCAGGGTTCCTGCCTTTACTATGTACTTTTCTTCCTACTTCTCCTCTCCTCAACTTTATATGTTTCTCCTCTCCTCTCCTCTCCTCTCCTCTCCTCTCCTCTCCTCTCCTCTCCTCTCCTCTCCTCTCCTCTCCTCTCCTCTCCTCTCCTCTCCTCTTCTCTTCTCTTCCCCTCCCTTCCTCTCCCCGCCCATCTCCCTGTCTCCTGTATCAGAGGCTGGCTTTAGTATCTCTATCTAGACAAAGATACCTTGAAATTTTGAACTTTTGATCCTTCTGTCTCCATCTCCCAAGTGCTGGGGTTACACATCTATACCATCATATTCATTCTTTCTGATGGTGGCGATCAAAGCTGGGGCTTTGTGCATGGCATGCAAACTCTCCACCAATTAAACTTCATCACCAGCCCTAATGCATTTCCCCTAATTGTCTTCTTGCTTCTTGTAGTGTGCTTCCGATAAGAATTCATAATATGAATGTACTGACTGATGTTTTATCACTTATAGTTATGGGGCAAATGTTTTCTACCCACTGAGCTGTAAAATTATCTGAATATGAAGTGTGCCCTGAGAAATACTCATATGTGTAAGTTTCAATTCTTAGAAGGTGGTAATATTGAGAGGTGATTGAATCATAAGGACACTAGTCCTATTAATCAAGCTTGTAGATACTGGTCTAGTAGAAGTTGGAGCATAGTTGAGGGACATAGGTCATTTGGGTGGGGGTACTTTGGTAGGAGGACTGCATGCCTTTGGAGCGTGTATTATTCTAACTGGGCAAAGATGTTACATTTTTTTATGCTGCATTTGTTTGACAATACAAGGATCTGATACATTTGTTTGTGCTGCATTTGTTCAATTATGTAAACATGTGTTGAATTAGTTTGACCTTGTCTGCCTAAGGTTCCTGATTGGTCTAAGAAAGAGTTGAACAGCCAATCACCAGGCAGAGAAAGAAGAGGTAGGGCTGGAGGGGAGAAAGAATAAGTAGGAAGAGAAATCTAGGTGAGGAGAGAGAAGAGAGAAAAGAATGAGGAGACAGAGGGTGACACGGCCGGGGCGAGAAGCCAGGCTGCCATAAGACAGACAGACAGACAGAGGAAGCAGCAAAAGTAAGATATACAGGAGAGAAAAGTAGAAAGCCATGAAGCAAAAGGTATATAAAGAGAGACAGGTCAATTTAAGTTAAAAGAGCTAGCCAGAAGTGAGATAAGCTAAGGCTGAGCATTCAAAACTAATAATAAGTCTCTGTGTCACGATTTGGGAGCTGGTTGGTGGCCCCAAAGAAAAAGCCTGGTACAACCATGTCCTCTCCTCTGTGTGCTCTCTCTATGAAATTGAGCCACTTGAGTGTAGATTGAAACCCCTAGAACCACAAACCAACACATGTTTTTCAGTTGTTTGTCCAGATGTTCTCACAGTGACAGGAAACTCACTAACACTGGCAGCCGAGCCTCTGTCATGATTGTCACAATCCTGCTGCAGTGGTAGAGTTATTACCCTGTGATTCTGATAAACTGCTATTTGTTCATCTCATTTAGAAACAGTGAGGTTCTGTCTTCACCAAAGGAACATAATGAAGACATCCTGGGAGCTTTCAGCCTGCTTTGGAGTTCTGTCTATGAAACACACTGTGGGGATTTCCAGTGTTCTGTCATTCTGTGATTCTCATCATCTTGGGTTGCCTTAGGAGTTCTGATTATTTTGTCTTTTCATACACTCCCTTCATCTCTTGGCTTCTATGTTCCTTCAGTGACTTTGATATCATCAGCACCAAGCCTTGTGTGTTAGCCCTGGGTCCTGAACACAGCATCTCAAGAACTCTTAGAGATTAAATATGTAGAGTATTATAAATATTTGAAATACCCTAGGGCTAGTGCATGTACTGTCCTTAAAAAGATCTTTTTGATCTGGTATCTTTTATTTGCTTGCTTGTATGCTGGCTTTCCTCCCTCTGTTAGAACATCAAAACCTTTTCAGGCATTCGGAACAGTGAAAGGCAGTCACAGCACCCAGGCTGTCTCCCTACTCCCATGCATAATTGAGGCTGAAGAAAAGGGTACAAAGCTCACAAGCTCTAATATCTGGGCAAAGTACGGTTCCAAGCCTTGCTATTGCTGAGGCTGAACCATCTTTATTGGGATGCATCAAATGGCTTGAAAAGCAGCCTTAGCTTTACTAATCACTTAATTAGAATAGAACAACAGCCTTGCTGGAAGTCTCCTTTCTAACATATTGATCCACACATTCCACAGATATTTATTTTATATTGTTCTTAAACATCTGTTTCTGAATTCGTGACTGATAATGACCACATTCCCTTTTTTTCTTTTTTACTGTAGCTCTGCTCCAAATATGGCTTTAATAGACAATGATTTTTTTTCAGGTGATCCTCAATTGACCAAAGGACTTTTGCTTGGAAGGATTACACATATTTACTATTTGTTTATTTGTAAAAATTTATTATTTTTCTTCTCTGTTTTATTTCTTTATTATTTCTCCTTTTTCTGTTTTTCTCCTCACAAATGGTTTCCTGTGGTAAATAGACCACAAAGTAACATGAAATTTTGAATATAGACATTAAGGTTAAAAGGAAAAATCATATGAGATCAAAATAAATGCAAAAGTGTGTATTGTGTAAATGTTATATATAATATAAAGCATACAATTCATGTGGAGACATAGTGCGGTTATGTGTCATGGTGTCATGTAATGATGGATGCATGCTCTGAGAAATGTCATCAATAAACAATTTCATTACTCTGCAAACATCAGAGTGTTTTTGCACAAATTGCCACAGCTACAGTGTCACTCGATGGTAAAGTCATAGTAAAGTACTGTTGTATGCATATCTGTCATGGGTTGAATCATCTTTATACAGTGTGTGACTACATACACATACAATGGAAACTCATGGACAAAATGCTTCTAAAATGCTCCGTATACTTTTAGAGCTGCTATGTTTTATAACAGCAAGAAAAGGAAGAAAAATGAGGGGTTACATATTTCAACATAGCTACAAACTCAGAGCCCATTAATCAGGAGAAATACAGTTATTGCTCCTACAGACAAAAAAAGAGAGAAATAAAAGCAAATACTATGGATTTGTGGTTTGTAGTAAAGATGATTCTCAACTACCTTAACAAAATATGCAATCCTGAATATTATAAGAATGTATCTTTCAACTTCCCAAGAAGACATTGTTCATACCATGTAGCACATCATCAAAGGTGCTCTATATATGAACTATGGGTGCGAAGACTAGATTGTAAGGAAAGACACATTATTCTTTGTCTTGCTTATTAATTGGCATTTTCAGCCATTGCAGGAAGAGACCAACTGTACTTTGTAAGCCACTTTCCATGAACTCAAGGACTCAAACTCTTCCCATAAGTCCTGAAGCGTTGATGGTAATTATTGATGGTCCATAGGTTGCCACAGTCTCTTAGCCTCAGGAAAACCCAGTCCTAACTACTAAACACTCAAAGTCTTGATTAAATAAAACCCTTTAGTAAAATGTGTAGGACACAGTATTCACTGTCATTATTTAATGTGCAATATTTCTCAAATTTCTAACAACTTCCATAGGTTCATTTCCTGAAATTCATTTTGTCCTTAATGGGGAATTTGGATTACAAAAGGAGATTCATATACCCACCCCCTTACCCTTTCTTTGTTTGCCTGCCCTTATTTTTTTCTTTTATTGAAAACATGCTTTTTCCCCAGAAAATATGTTCTGATTACAGTTCTCCCACACACAACCCTCTCATTTCTTCCCTACATGCCCTCCCATCTGAGTCCACATACTTTCTATCTCTTAGAAAATAAGCAGGCATCTAAGGAATAATTTTTAAAAATTAAAAGAAAATGAGGCAAAATAAAATGAAGGCAAACACATTGGTATAAGACAAAACAACATAACCAAAAAAAGAGCCAAAAAAGCACAAGAAACTTGTAGACACAGAGACACACATGTTCATACACACACACACATACAAATAAAAATCCAAAACCAGAAGCTATTTTGTATATATACATATACACACACACATATACATATACATACATACAAAAAGGGTCTGCAAGGTTTAAAAAAAACTCCCAACTTCACATTACAAAACAGATAACCTGCAAAGATGCCATTGAGTTCATTTTGTGTTAACCCTCTACTGCTGGGCATGGAACCTATCCTTAAGAGTGGTTTATTTCCTCAGTGGGATTCCCTTACCACAGGTTTGTGGAGAGCTACCAATAGTCTTGACAACAGGCTGGGTTATTTGGAGATTCCCATGGGAACCTTTGGCTAAGAATTCAATTAGATGTAACACATTTCTGGTACTGGAAGCTTAATTTGGTGACAAGAGATGTCCACTGGAGTTCTGTCTCCCCCATTATTTAGTTACTTAATTTAGATTGCCTTCACATATATGCATATTATAGAAATCTTTTATTGTATTAGGTTTCCATATGACACCCCAAATGGCCGTTAGTTTTAGCCATCCCTCCAGTGTTCCCTACCTTGTTTGCTCCCCTCCTTCTTGTTTGATCCCTTTCCCAAATTTGTAGGCATACCAGAAAGACAGGACAGACTTCTTCTCCAGTTTAACCCAGTTTCAAGTGAAGGGGCTTTGCATTTGATAGGTCAATATTTATTGAGTAAGAACTATAAAAGCAGGTACTGCTCTTTCAAAGGACCCAACTTCAGTTCCCAGCACGTACATTGGACTGCTCACAATTGCCTATAACTCCAGCACCAGGGAACCCGACTCTCTCTAATAGACTCTGTGGTTACCTTGACACATGTTGTATACACTCATAAAGAAAAAGACACAAAATAAATAAAAAATATTTTCTTTTTAAAAAATACTTTTGGTAACACACTAAAGGAAACAAATACAGAGTTTGGCCCAAAGCTGAAAAAGAAAGAAATGGCTGTTTTCATATTACCCATGTTGTATAGTTTTCCATGTTTTTTATATCTACTCATTTTACATAGATTTCAACAAAAGCAACAAACATTTTGTTTTTTTATATCATATCAAAGTGTACAATTAATAGACACCAGGATGATTACTGTACCATGATACAACATACACACTTTCCAAGCCTTCCATGTGCAGTACAGAATTTTGGTGTTTTCATACTGAGTATCTTTGAAGAACTGTACCTTTCCCATCAATTAATGATGACAGTAATCTCTTATAACTGTTCTATAGTTTGTAGTTTTAAGGATAATGCTTGCAAAAATTATAACAATAATAAACCTGATGGCCAAATATAGAATACATAGGTGTAGAAATGAGAATATAAATTCCACTATTATTTAACCTCCATGGTACCACTCTTAAATTATGAAGACATCTAGGTTTAGTTTTCCATCTATGCTAATAAAGACACAAATATATAAAAAAGGGTATGCTTATTTGACTATAAAGAGATTAGAATTATACAAAATAAAACTGAATTCATAATTTTTCATTTCATTTTATGGTGAATAAAATAACCTAGTCATAAATAATTTCACTTTTAAATGAAATTTAGAAATATAAAACAAAACATGCAAACAAGGAGAAAACAGTGGTTACCATGGGAAGAAGTGGAGTATGAAAGGGGAAGAAGTGGAAAGATATAGGTAGAGGATATGACGTAGACATGTTTGCTCAGTGCACAGAAATATTCAAAATAGAGCAGAAAGACTATATCAAGTTTATATTGTATTAGGGATCCTTACTGAGTACATTTTATCTACTCTCATCCCAAAGAAATTGAATTGATTCACAATATTGATCATTTTATTCTATATGTATCCTGTAATATCAAATTGTTGATCTCAAGCACATATTATAAAATGTGTTAAGATGAATATATTGAAATTGTTAAGGAATGTTTGAAGTTGATGCATAACATGCCAGTGTCATTTCTAATATTTTAAATTATTCAATTTAGCATATGTTTATGGTTCATTTTTCATTATGTAAAGTAGTGTTGTGTCCTGGTGAGTTTTATGTCAACTTGACACAGGCTAAAATCACCTGTGAGGAGGAAACACCAGATGAGAAAATGCCTCTATAAGATCAGGCTATATGGTATTTTTTAAATTAATGGTTCATGTGGGAGGCCTGTAGTGTATCTTCTTAATTAATGGTTGATATGGGAGGGCCCAGCATATTGTGGGTGGTGCCATCCCTAGGATGTTGGTCCTACATTTTATATGAAAGTAGGTTGAGCAAGCCACAGAAGCAAACACTCCTCTATGAACTGAGCATCAGCTCCTGCCTCCAGGTTCCTGACACATTTGAGTTTCTGCACTGTGGAAGTATAAGCCAAATAAACTCGTTCCTCTCTGAGTTACTTTTGGCCATGGTATTTGATTCCATCAAGAGAAACCCTAACTAAGACAGCTGAAAATATCATTATTAATTCTAATATTCATAAAATCATTATGTACATATGTTTAAACCACTTTCTCATCTACATGGGACAAGGTTGTTCATAAGGTTTTGCAGTTAACTCAGAGAACACAGAATCAGCTGATGCTGGTGATCTGGGCCTGATATTCAGGATATGAGGGAATCTGAGACGGGAGGATTACAAGTTCAGGGCATGCCTCAGGTATAAGGCAATTCAAAGACATCTGAAGGTATAGAATGAGTTCAAGACCAACCTTGTCAACTAGTGAGAACTTGTCTCAAAACAAAGTGATAAGAAAAGGGTGTGTTGCAATGGAGAAGTGTGCAGCAAGTATAAAACCAGATTTCATAGCTTTAGGGGCCATTGAGGATGGATAACTTCTTCATTGTCAGCTTTGGGCTCCACTTCCTGTTTTCCCTGGTAACTCTAAAAAGGTAAATGTCAGCCATGACCACATAAAAATGTAGAGAAAGGGAGAAAAGGCCTAACAGAGCTTTTTAGAGTCTCTTAATAGGAAAGGTACTTTCTCATCGTCAAAATAGTATAATTTGCCTCTGGTCTTGGATGGGCCAGAGATTAAACCATTGTATACTATTTTCTTTTCCCTTAAGAATTTATTAAGGGGACATTTGTGTCATCTTTTGAGCCCTCCTTTTTTACCTAGAGTCTCTGGGTTTTATAGCATGGTTATCCTTCACTTAACAGCTAATGTTCTCTCATAAGTGAGAACATGCATGCTTGTCTTTCTGGGTCTGGGTTCCCATCACTGAGGATGATTTTTTTCAAGTTCTATCTATTTGCCTGTAAATTTTATGATGTCATTGTATTTTGTTAAACAACTGAGTAATAATACCCCATTGTGTGTATGTATCACATTTTTTTAAATCCATTCTTTGGTTGAGGGCCATCTAGGTTGTTTCCAGTTTCTGGTTGTTAAGAATGAAGTTGCAATGAATATGGTTTAGGCAAATGTCCTTATGGTAGGATGAAGCATCCTTTGGGTATATGCATAAGAATGGTATGGCTAGGTCTTGGGGTAGAAGAATTCTCAGTTTTCTGAGGAACTACTATATTGATTTCCACAGTGGCTATACAAGTTTGCATTCCCACCAGCAGTGGAGGAATGTTCACTTTGTTGTACATCCTTGACAGCATGAGCTGTCACTTGTATTTTTGATCTTAGCCATCCTTAAAGGTGTAAGATGAAAATCTCAAAGTAGATCTCGCTGGAAGGGGAAATAGAAGAGAGTTTGTAGATGGAATGGGTATGGAAGGGAATGGGAACACAAGTGATCAGATAGAGGGTGAGAACAGAAGGGAGAATACTGGGAGAGATGACTGGAACTGGGGGGTATTTAAGGGGTGATTTAGAAACCTAATGCAGTGAAAATTCCCTGCAATCTGTGGGAGTAACCCTAGCAAAGTCTCCTAGTAATGGGGGATATGAAGCCTGAACTGGCCATCTTTCATTACCAGGCAAGGCTCCTAGCAGTGGAAATGGAAAATAAACCAGCCACAAAACCTTCAACTTACAATCTGTCTTGTTTGCAAGACATGTTGGGGTAATGGTGGTGTAGAACTTGTGGGAGTTGCCAAGCAATGACTAGTCCAACTTGAGGCACACAATTCAAGAGGGAGCCCACTCCTGATACTGCCTGGATGGCCAGGAACCAGAGGCAGGACATCCCAGAGATCCAGGATGGAATTAAATACTACTGAGGGAAAAAGTCAGTGAAATGATGCCTAATGATGTTCTGCTATACCCACAAGATCAGAGTCTAGGCCAATTGTCATCAGAGGGGTGTTACCCAGCAACTGATTGGAGCAAATGCAGAAACCCACAGCCACATACTTAGGTGGAACCAGAGGAACCCCAAAGAAAGGGGGGAGGAAGAATTGTAGGAGCCAGAGGATTACAGAATTCTAGAACAGAGTCCACAGAATTAACTAAGCAGGGCTCATAGGGGCTCATAGGGCTCATAGAGACTGAAGTAACATACATGGACGCTGTACATGTGTGATATAGGTTTTCCTGCCTATATCTTATTGTGTGTAGCTTGGTGTTTGTGTGTAATTCTCAGAAGTGGAAGGTGTCACTTACTCCTTTGCCTGGTCTTGGGACTTTTTTCCTTCTACTGGTTTGCCTTGTCCAGACCTTGATATGGTATGGGGGTTCGTGATTACTCTTATTACAACTTGTTAGGCCCATGTTTGGTGGATATCCCTGGGAGGCCTGCTCTTTTTTTTCTGATGGGAAACAAAGGAAGAGTGGATCTATGAGAGAAAGAATGTGTGGGGAGGGACTTGGAGGAGTGAAGGTGTGTGTGGGGGGAACTGCAGTCTGGATGTGTGAGTATATGAGAGAAAAATTTAAAGAAAAATTAATTGATGGGAAGGTAGGAATTCTTATTTGTCAGTCACTGAGCTGGCCAAGAGATTGCTTCAGAGAAAATATGATTCACTTGAACACATGCGGAGGAGATGAGAAGAACAATGTTCTCCTTCATGAGATAATACAATTATTCTTCCCAGGATGTACCCCACCCAGCCTTCATTACCACCACACATAGAGCCTCTACCATGTGCTTCTGCTCAACTAGTTCCCTTTTCTAAGTTCTAACTCAGAAAAACAAAATTTTCCCTTTATATTTTTTTATATTTCAGAACTGGCCAAAAGTCTGGGGCATATTTTTCCTAATGCTGTGGTTTTCTCACCCTCTCTCTGAAGTATCTTCCCCCTCTGTCACACAGTTGCTTGCAAAGCTCTTTTGGGAATGGCATCGCTTTCCCTCTTCTTCGTCTCTCTTGTCTTGCCAATTGCTGAGATTTTTGTCTTCTATTCTATTATTTTCATCCCAAATTCTAATTAAATTGTCTTCAAGATTCTTCCTGTGTAGTTGGAAGATTTTATGAGTCCCACCAGCCCATGGGGTCGGACAAATTTCTCCTACTCACGTCCGCCAAGTAAATACACAGAAGCTTGTATTAATTATGAACTATATGCCCATGTCTCAGGCTTATTACTGACTAGCTCTTACATTTAAACTCAGCCCATTTCTGTTAATCTATGTTATGTGGCTTTGCCTCTGTGCCAGACAGCCAACAGTCTCTGTCTTTCTAGATTTTTTGAAGTTGCTTACAATGCACTTCCTGTTTGCTTGGGTAATATTATATTCTTCTGAGGTCTTCGATGTAGTTGAAGACTAGATAGTTATAGTTATGGTTTTCCTTGATTTTGATAGGAGATAAGGTAGATATGGAACCTTGGACTCACAAATATAGGATAGATAGGATATCTTCTTTGATTTTTGACAAATACAAATAGAATAAATATTATAACAATAATTCTTGCTTGATAACTGTATACGCTATATGTAATTTTACTATGCTAAAGTTAAACCTTTCCTTTTTGATTAGACAGGAAAGGGGAAGTGCTGTGGAATGTTCTGTATGCTGTGAATGTGTTGCTCTGATTTGTTGATAAATAAATGCAGATTGGCCATTAGCCAGGCAGGAAGTATAGATGGGATAAGCAGAGAAGGAGAATTCTGGGAGAGGTAGCTGAGTCAGGAGACACCAGCCCACTGTCCAAGAGCAGCATGTAATGGCACACAGGTGAAGCCACAGAACACGTGGCAACATATAGATTAACAGAAATGGGCTGAGTTTAAATGTAAGAGCTAGTCAGTGGTAGGCCTGAGGTAACGGCCGAGCAGTTTTAATCAGTATAAGCCTCTGTGTGTTTATTTGGGTCCTGAGGGTCTGTGGGACTGGTGGGTGAGTGAGATTTGTCCTGACTGTGGGCCAGATGGGACACAGGAAAACTTCAGCTACTTTCTGTGTCTGTTTTCAATTCTTGTATAAGATGAAATCTTAATTTTTTCCTGCTAACAATGGCCTTATATTAAATTTCCAGCACACTCCCATCCTACCCCCCAACACACAAACATGGATGCAACTTCAATATTAAAGGGAAAACACAGGCAAGAGTCTGGTTTAAGAAGGAATATTTTACAAGAGAAAAAGGCAAAACTTAGCGATTAAGTAATCAAAAACATTAAAAGGAGTACCAGAAGATAGAACAAATAGTAAAAGATAACTGAAGAAAGATACGAAGAGCCTGTGTTTTGAAATTAGGCTGGAAAAAGAAAGAATATTCTTTAAAGTTTCATTTAAAATTATGGTCAGATGTGAAGCTTAGAACAATTGGTGTTTTTTTAATAATAATAGGTTGCAGGAGAGAGAATGGATTGAATACAATGTTCATGGACAGTAGAGTGAAGAGACGTTTGTCATTGGTTCTAATAAGAGATAGTCACAGCTTACTATAGGATAACAAAAATTTGATGGATAGATGGACTCTAGGGACAGTTAGCTGATATGTCTAAGGACTTTCTGGCACATGGAACACTGGTGAGGAAGATAAAATCAGCTTTCAAGGCTCATGCTCAGATTTCTGACCTACAAAAATGGATTCTGCCATTCACTGAGATTGAGAATAAGGGTCATGTATTTGGATATAGGTGATTTTGGGGGGTACAATAGTATACCTTCAAAAGACAAAGGGGGAATTCATGTTGGTGCAACGTTCCCAGATAGTTAAAGTCCATGTGAACTACTGATACCAGAGACCCAAGTGGCCATTTAACATGTTAACTTACTATAAAATAATATTGAGTAGATTTCAGATATTGGTTATGTTTATGTGGGTAATTAAACACACTTTTGTTAATCTTGTAAGATGAAATGGGATAAATCACCTCCTGCAGAGATTGAGAAGTGAGTGATTGTTAAAGAGATAAAAGTCATTCATCTCATTGCTTTTCACAGCACAGAAGTAATGTTTTGGGAAATAACAATGAATGAGGATGCCGGAAGGCTTTTCCATCTCAATCCACTTCTGGACCTGGTGCTGCTGTATTTGTCACAGTGACTGACAGACAGATGACAAACACAGTAACCAAGTCACAAACACACGTGAGAATGTCATCCATCTTCTCAGGCTCTTTCCAGCCTTGAGTCCCTCACTCTCTCTGTTCTTCTTCCCAAATGGTAGTTCAAGACTCAAATGGCTCATGATTTTTTCTTACATCTCAGAATGTCATTCACCACATTTCCCTTCCACTGAGACCCTCTCAAAGTCTTCTCCATATTGTCCTCCATATCCCGAGGCAAGGTAATAAACTTAAAAAACAATGTATTTATTGTTTCAGTGGTTGTAGTTCATAGTTTGCTGCTTCTATTGTTTCTGAGCCTAAAGTGATGTATCATGGCACATGGGGGTGGTGGGACAAAGCTTGCCCCTCACATCTATCAAGAAGTTGAGAGGCACAAATGGGCCAGAGGACCCACATTTCCTTGAGAGGCATACTCTCCCTGCTTTCTCCAGCCAAGTCTCACCTCCTAACCTTTTCACCACCTCCTAGCAGCCTGGACTTTTGGAACACATTCCAGCTCCAAACTGTAATAATTACTCTAAATCTTCCAATCCTTCCAACATAGCAATGACATCCCGAGGTCAAACAACTTACATTATTTACTTGTGTTATAATTGTGACCAAATACCTGACAGAAACAACTTCAAGAAGTTCACACCTCCTCAGACTCACAGTTGTAGAGGGCTCACTGCATGTTTGCTTCTTCTCTTTCACTTGGGCAGAACATCCTGGCCATAAGAGCATATGACAAAGAAAATTCTCCATTTCATGGTGAACGAGAAGCAGAAAAAGAGACCTGAAGATCTAGGAAAAACAAACCTTAAGGACTCATACCCCATGACCTGATTCCTTAAGTCTTACTCCAAACCTATGATCTAACATATGGATATTTGGGAGACACTTCATGATGAACTGTCATAAGACTATCTTCAGCTGAAGAGGGTGTTTGCTGAGGTGAAAATTCTTTGTCCTAAATGCTTAAAATTCTAGGACTGAAAATCAGCACAGAATATACAATAGTGACCCTTATAAAAACGACAACAGCCTACTGGACTCATATTACTGAGCCTGTGGGTTTGTGACAAACCATCAGTCCTAGACAACTATGGGAACAGAGGCCAGAATTTGCAGAATGCTCATAGAGACCTGAATGTGTACTAAGTCTAGTCATCTCTCAGTAAGAGATGAGGATGTTGTCTCAGTAAGAGATGAAGATGTTGAGAGGGTTCACACAGTTCAGTTCTGCTTTCTAGGGAGCTTTTCATCGATTAATTGGCCTGAAACAATTTTATTGACATCTCTTATATTTCAGGCTTTGGAAATATAGACATTTATGAAAATACACAGCAGTATTTATCTCCAACATTAACCTGGTAAGACTTTTATTCTTCCTTTGATTTTTTTTAAAGTTTCTTTACACAGGATTCATGAAATTATCCCAGTGTGGTAGCTAAAGACATTTTTTTAGTATGGTTTTACTTGATTAACACTCCTGAATACTGTTGATGAACTATCTCTAAAGTATATTACCTTCCTTGAATATTCAACAAAGAAACAACACCAAGAAAAAAACAGTTCAGGATAAAACAGTCTATGTTCTCTCTCATGTCCTGGCTATTATTTGGAAGAGTCTCCCATAGCCACTGTGTAGTGTTTTGTTTGCAGCCCTGAGATGCTATTGGGAAATGGGAAATGTTTAAGTGTAGAGGTGTACTAAATGGAAGTTAGGTTGTCAGAAACAATCCTTGAAGGAGATATTAGGACCTTATCCTTTCCTGTGTTTTGGTTCCAAACTGCCACGAGGTTAACAGGTTTCTGCTACCATATTTTCGCCCCTACACATCATGTACTATGCCACCACATGTCCAAAGCAACAGAGACAAGACCATAGATGGAAACCTCCCAAACTGTGAGCCGCTCTAGATCCTTTCTCTTTATAAGGATATGATCTCAGATAGTTTGTCATAGTAATGGGAAGCTGACTAACACAAAATCTAAGTCTTTTTGCTTTTCCAAACCACATGTTCTTCACATTCTGTCCCTTCAACCTGAAGTTATCAGGACATCTGAAGCATACAGTACTCATTTGTGCATTTCCTGACCTAATCATCTTCTTGTTAAATTAACATATTATATTGGAGATTTAAAATCTAATTATATTTTAGGTATTCCAGTTAGAAAGAAGCAGAGTTATTTAGAATCCACACCTAACTAGAAGCAGAAGATGAAATTTTCTTATTTGTTCTGGAGATTATTTTCAACTGTCTCCAAGCTTAACTTCATTTGGCTTGTCGCCTTATAAAGTGCTCTTTCTTTTCATGGGGACTTGCCCCCACTTCTAGTCAAACTAGGACTTCTGTTACACTGCTTTCTTGTGTGTGCACCATGTGTTTCATGTTGTTCTCATCCTATCACTACTACTCTAGGATACAACTTATATTTGATTTAGTGTTTTGTCATTCCTACACTAGATCTTTTATAATATACAATAATTCATTAAAGTAAACAGCAACAACAGGAACACCTCCCTGATTCAAATTCAAAGGTTGATTAAGAGGGTTAAATGTACCAAGACAGAACTGAGTGGTGATCATTCATGAAAGTGATTTTTTTTATGTGTGTAGCAAATAACAAATGCTCACTTCTAAGAACCTACCCCCCCAAAATATGGATAAAAATATAAAATAATGTGTTCACAGTATCATATCATATCATATGATAGCATAGTATCATATTCAAAATAGTTGGACTCAAAACTATCCAAATGCCGATTAAAGGGACTGCTCTAATGGGCTATATCTTCAGAGAATGTGGTGGTAATACAATAAGAGATAAAATATTACACACACACACACACACACACACACACACACACACACATTTGTGGCTGTGTATTCATATTTATGGGCAGAAGGAATGTGAGAGAGGAAGTGATCAAGAGGCCCAAGAAAGAGGGTACTAATCAAGAGTTTCCAGAGAAACAGAACCAACAGACAATGTATAGTTACAAGATGGTACTTAATAGATTGACTCACAGGGTCTACAGGCTGGAGATCCCAGAAAACCCAGTAGCTCTTCATGTTATGATTGTGTAGCTTGGTGTTCTTAGGAGAATCCTAACAGTGGGAGTGGGGGTGTCTCTACATCTTTTGTCCGCTTTTGGGACCTTTTTCCTCCTACTGAGTTGCCTCATCTAGCCTTGATATGATGGTTTGTGCCTACCTAGTCTTATAGCATCTTGTTATGCTGTGTTTGGTTGCTATCCTTGGGAGGCCTGTTCTTTTCCTTCAGGAAGGAGGAGTGGATCTGTGAAAGAGGGGAAATGAGGGAGTTGGGAAGAGTTGGGGGAGGGTACTGTGGTCTGGATGTATTGCATGAGAGGAAAAAAAACTATCTAGCAAATGAGAAAATGAAAGAAAATAAAAAGAAACTTGGAAACTGTAGGGGAGACCAGGGAGAAAACAATTAACAATTTAAAGGAACAGAATTGGCTCACATTGATTCAAGGGAGTAACCTTAAACCACAGGCAGTGGGAAAGCAGAATAATCTTTATCTTACAGGGGCATCAGGATCTGTTATACTTTTTCTCAGACACTGAGCTGATTTGAAATGACTAACCAAGAAAATAGAGGGGCCTTAGGGATATCTACCATAATATTCCACAAGCAGAGAAAATATTATTTTACTACAATATTATTCAGCTAATATTTCAACTTAAGAATAAATTTATATTTGCAGAAAATTCCAACATAATACGCAATGCTTCTAAAACTTCATCCACTTCCTATATTGGTAAAACTACATTAATTACTGATTAATTGATGAAAACACTTTGAGACTTTTCCCTAGTGAATCTCACACTTCCTTTTTAATGACCCGGCTTTTGTTCTAATGCCCTTTCCTGATCAGGATCTTATGAAGGAGATGCCAGGTTTAGTTTCCTTGTCTACACAGCTCACTCTGCAGACATTCCTATTGGTGAAATTATTAAGGCCACTCCACGTAGTTAAAAGGAAGATTTATTTAGAAGGTAACTTACAAAAAAGGGATAGGTAGGTCGTGGGGTCTGTGGAAGGTGTATTGCAGTCCAGTGGTGTTCTCTGGAGCTCTGCTTGGTCAACCTCCACCATCTAGGGCCCAGGAACAGAGAGCACGCTCGCCCATCCAGATCTCAGGTCTCCCAGCAACTCCCTTGGCCCTGCCTTATAGGCTTGACAGTTGCCAAAGCCTCAGTGGTGATTGGATCAAAGCTGGAATGGCTACCCACTACACATTCCACAGACTTTCCTTATTCTCCAAGAAGCAAAAGGAGTTTTAACTTGAATTGCTCTGGTTTTTTTTTTTTTCAGATAATTGTTAGATTCACCAATTCTTTCCTGTGTTTTTGAGCCCATTTGCAGATTTTTGCATTCTAGTGTTTTTAGGCTTTTTCCTTTATTTCCTTTTACTTATTCTAGTTTTGTGGCTGCTTCTTGGGTGGAATCTTTAACTCCTTATTTCTCAACCTTTACCACTGTCAAAAAATATCCATTTGAGTCTACTACAAGATCCATTTGAGTTTACTTGGGACATTTTCTCAGATTTAATCTCTTTTATTTATATCGATTTTTTATTAAGAATTTTTTTATTCATTTTACTTACCAATCACAGATCCCCTCCCTTCCCTCCTCCTGCCCCCACTCCAGCCTTCCTCCCCCAACCAACCCCCATCCCCTCCTCCTATGGTGGGACACCTTGCACAGATTTAATTTTTGTAGTTGTTAATATTTTCTTCAATTGATTTGTCTTATAGGTATAGGTAGAGAATAAGAGAATTTTATAAGAAGTTGAATGAGGAAAATGTGAGAAAAATATTTAAAAGAATGGTAAAATTGGATAACTTTTTGAACAAAGAAAATTTAAAATGTAAGTAAAAAGTCAAAATAAGTTAGAAGTTGTATCTAAAAATTAAAATGTGTTAATTTGTGTTAATCTTGAGTTTACTAATACTAAATACTAATTATAGAACTGCAGCTAGGGACTAGAATTGTTAGCAGCCATGTGGTTGTTAATATACATATGTGTGTATAAACATGTCATTAAGATGCTAGGACTATGATATTACTTGAATACACTTCCAACCTAACAGTGTAAAGCCATAAAAATGAGAGGAAACTGTTAACCAAGTAAGTTGACACCCTTGAAGTTTGAATTAGAAATACATTTTAAAATACATGTTGTGTGTTATCTTTACAAAAACGAAATTATTTGTAACCAGCTTGTGCATGTGCACCCCATATACACGCAAGCACAGGAAAACAAATGACATGCCTGCTCCCTACATCCTCCAGAAGATGAGGAGTCAGTCTCCTCATATACAGCATCTTACTGTGTTGTTTGCTATCCTAGACTTCTCACATTTTTATATTAGAAAAAGCCAAAAGAAAACACTGACATCTTAGATAGACCATTCTCTTCTTTCACTTCTCTTATCAAATGTGCTTAATTCTTTTCATTCATGCTTTTAATTAGCATATATCAAATATACATAATAGCCTTCCTTGTGACTTTTCATGTATGTATGTATTTTGATCATGTTTACCCTCCATCATTCCCTCATGTCCCTAGACTCCTGTTCATCCTCTTCTACTTAACAAAAGCCCCCTTTCTGCTTCCATGTCTTTTTTTGTTTTGTTTTGTTCTCAGGGTTTTTTGATTGTTTTGGTGACTCAATTAGCATAATTGGGGTTTCTTATGGATACATAGGCAAGAAGTTATTTACAGAGGTGTGGGAAACTCACCATTGTCCATACCATGAAGAAAAAACACATAGTTCTTAAAGGAGTCATGAATTGTTACTGGCAAAAAAGTAAAATGAGTGTGATATGCTAAGCTTCCCAAAAGTTGAACTTCTTTAGGAATAATTAAGTAACACAATTATTTATTCACTTTTATTTCATACATATTTGGGGAATTTTTTTCCTTGACACTTTTAGACACTGCTTTGAAGTAATGTGGGTTCTTATAGTTTCTTATAACATAAGCCAACACAACCCAGTTGTTCTTAATTTCATGAGACACATATACAGACACACACACAGTGGCACACAAACACACAGACACACAGACACATGCACACACATGATGTAAACTTCATATACACTTTTAAACTGCAACTATTCTCCAAATCAAAATTCCCTTATAGCCATGCTTAGAATTCAAAGCAACTTAAAAGTACTTCTTATTCTAGAGCCCTGGATTTTAACAGTACAAAACAACATTCCACAATCAATTCTAATGATTGAATACAATTGTCATCTGTTATCTTTAAGGGAACTGGCTCTAGGACCCTCCTGAAAATACCACAATATGCACACGCTGGAGTCATTCATATTAAACAACTTAGGGTTTGCATAAAGCCTGTATATATCAATCAAAACACAGCACATCACTTCTATATTACTGTAATACATAGCAATGCAAATGCTTTTTAAATAGTTATTATGCTACATCGTTTCTGGAACTAATAACAAGAAAAATAACTGAATATTTAGCACAGATTTTGTTTTCTTTTGCTTTCTTTTATTTGTTTGTTTTATTTTTACTTATTTTTAGTCATGATTCTTAAATTTGTGAATGTGAACCCTCACATATCAAGACTACCTCTTTACTAGTGCATCCTTAAGTTCCTCACACACATATTTTTCTTATTTTTGTATGAGAAGTCATAATCTTAAGTGTTATATATTCTTCTAATAACATTTTAAAACATTTTCTTCCATGGCAAACATCTAAATTATTTTCTGCATTTTTTTTTATTATGGGCAAACTTTGATCTGTGTTAACACTCATAAGCTTTTATGCAAATCATGAGCTAATTCTTTAGGATGACCCGCCAGAAGTGGAATTAGTGGATCAAAGGGGGTTTAAGGTTCTTGGTAATATTGCCAGGATGATTTCCAAAAGTGCTGTGCTGAGTAACGGGCCCTGCAGCAACGCATGTTCAGCACACTCTAGCAGCTCGACTCTGCTGATGCCTAAGCCCAAGTGAGCCTGATGTGTATCTCTGTCGGGCTTTCATACTGACTTGCATCTGGGATTGCATTGTGTGTTGAGTAAGAACTGAGGGAAAGAGATGAGCTTCAGCTAGTTCTCCCCCTTGGGCTATTTTTCCTGGTTTAATTTTGTGCCATTGCTTTGCTCAGAGATGGTTTCATTCACCAATGCCATCTTTTGGATTGCATCAAGTCGTTCAGTTCTCCTGCCTTTTAATCCTCCTTGTTCTTTTGATTTGTGAGCTGGTTAAAAACAAAAGAAGTCTGTAGCTGGCACACAGAATAAAACCAGGTTCCCGATGAAGTTGCCTTTTGTTAAGCCAGAGCATTACAGACTTCATGGCTCAACATTTGTTTTTCGTGATTTCCCGAATACCTGTAGTAGTATGTCTGCTCCAACCATCTATTTGTATTACATGCCACTACCATGATCATTATAAATGATTCATCAATAAAAATAATATGATTTTCCACCTAAGAACTTAAAATTCAAAGAAAATCTGTCTGACTTACGATTCACTCTAATGCAATTACCCGGAAAGACAAACAGCTTTGGATTCTGCTCCCTGAGAAGACACAATGAAAAACAAACAAGGGGTGTGAAACTGTCAAGCATATTACAAACCAGCTTGATCAACTTCATGAGATAGTTACAATGTCAATTATTGTTAAATTTTGTAAAAGATGGCTTTTAATCAGTATAGTTTTTTTAAATGAATCTTTCCCTTTTCCTTCATTCTGCAGCAAGCTAGTAAGATTTACAGAATCTTAACTTCCAGAAAATGTTACAACAACATCCAATTTATATTCATTTATTATTAAGAATCCTGAAGTGCCAGGACTTGGTGATGCAGGGATGGAAAAGGTGTCAATATTCTGATGACCCATTCATTTTGGGCTGGATCTGGTAAGTGACTATGTCCTGTTTTCCCATGTTAGGTTTTGCTATGGTTTGGATATGGCTTGCTCTCCAATGGTTCATGCTTTGGACAATGTGGTGACCATAAGACACAGCTAGACCCTTTTAAAAGGTAGCAGCTAGTATGAGGTCATTACTACCTCCTGCTCTTCTTCTGCCTCTCTGTTTCACTAGTATTCCACCTGCCCTTTCATCTTGTCTTCATATGAAGCCATGTCCATGATGCACGCATGAAGTCCTCAACCAAAACCACACTGATATTGATAGCAGCCCTTTGAACCTCCAGAACTAAGATAGATATTCTTTTTTCTTTATAAAATTACATAATCTGGAGTATTTCATTATAGTTATAAAATACATATGAATATACTGTTTGTCAGAAGAGCACTAGAAATAATTTCAGCCATGTAGACTTCTCTCCACTTAGTTTTTCCAGTAGGTAAAATAACTTATGGGTAAGCCTTCCTAGTTCTCTTCATTGGGCTTTTCTGGGCCTTATGAATCCTAGGGTTGCTCATAAAAATAAAAACTCTCATTTACATACCTTTCAAAAAATTTCTATAATGCAATTTAGACAGATTCGATGGTACTAAGTTCTGTAAAGGGCCTGGCTATGATTCATATTGTAATCTGAAGGGTTAACAAGATGTTGTATGAAGATAAACAATGCATATTTTTAGAAAGAGCAATGAGAGGATGCATTGATACTATCTCTGGCACTGCAATAATAATTTCTCTGATTTGTGCACCCACCACTGCTTTGTGTAGTCCATCACTGTTCTGGGTGCCTGCTCCCAAGGCTGAGGCTTCTTCAGTGCCTGGCTCTTAAAATGAAGGTGCTAGCCAATGTTGGCAACAATAGATTATCTAACTCTTCAGAGTGATTTCTTGTTTCTGGCTAGCATATTGTTAAATTTTTCTTGATTAAATATTATTTTCCCCTTATTTTTATGAGGAATAAAAGCCATAATCCTCATTTATATTTATAGTAAATAAAAAGCATCATCTCTGTGGAATAAGCATTTCTAGACATGTTGACCTTCTCTATGTCCTTGAATAAAAGATACTGTTTCTTGACTTTGAACTTTTCATGTGCTTTTCTCTAGTCCTGTGCACACTCAATTCTTACTCATATAGATTCTATCATCTGTCACCTCTTCCCAAAGTTATCTACTAATTAATATCCCAACAACTATATAGTTCTTATTTGTGTCTTCTTATACAAATTACTCACTTGAATAATTTGTTTCCTGCTGAATTTGCAGTATGTAGCACTGGGATTGGCGCATCAGCTGGAAGATCAACTCATGACCAAATGAACTCAGAACATGGCTTTCTATCATTAGATTTCTTCACACTCCAAGGAAACCAGTGCCATTTAATGTTTCTAGTCCAAAGTAGGCTGCTGTGGCAGTGTTTGGTCATCAGATTCAATGGGTTTCTCTACAGGTCTCAAAGTAGAGGTATGTGATAATCAAAAGGAGCTGCTTTATAGGCTGATAACTCGAGAAAGTACATAAATTGCTGCTCATTTTACCAAATCTGAGAAAGCTGATTGGTGAAAAATTGCTCTCATTCAGAAGGCTCACTGATCGGCAAGATTTACTAACCTACCTTAGGAGTCTAAAGGGGAAATTCCTACAAACAATAACATATTGATAATGAAATATTGATTGGGGTGCACATTGCAGGCAATTTTAGCCATTTCCCTGTGGAGGCTGGAGCCTCCTTCAGCCTGTAGTCTGGCATCTTCAGCCTCTGCCTTTCCTTCTGAAGAATTAGATTATTATTGCAGTACTGGCAGCACAAGGACTATTTCTACTTTTCCTGTGGCATTTATTCTGTCTTTTCCTCTCTCCTCTTTATCTCATCCTCTTTCCTTATATATGAATATTTTTCAATACATAGTAGATTTTATTGTTTTGGTTTATGGTGTTTTCATAGTAGAGCACACACCCACATAATTTATAAAATGAGACACAGTGATGTGAAGAAACTTTGTGCAAAGCGAACTCTGATAGCAATCAGTCAAACTAACCCAACAGCAGCAGCAGCATCGGTCAAGGATGAATTAGTCAGACATCATCTCAGCCATTACATCAGAGACAAGTTCTTCTCCTGACCCTCCTTTGCCATACCCATCCGAACCCTGACAGATAGAGCACACTCTCACACAGTGTCAGACAGATGGCACAGACTTTTGGACAGAGCATTCACCAGGGAGCCTGAGTTCTGCACATAGATTTTGCTCATGCACAGAACTGATAATTCCCAAGTATCTTATGCTATCACTGACACCCCCACATGTCTTCCACCTCCTCTGAGGCTTAGACAGTTAGTTATCTAAGAAAAGAAAGATGGATCCTTTTCAGAAACTAGGGCAAGACAGAGTCATAGTTTCTTTGCTGTACAGAAGTTTCTTTTGGTTTCATGTGTTCACATTTGTCAATTGTTGGTTTTAATGCATATTCTATCAATATCCTCTTGGGAAGCTCTCTTCCTGTGCCCATGAGTTCAAATGTATTCCCCACTTTATGCTATATCAGAGCCAGGGTATCAGGACATATGATGGGGCCATGATCCTTTGGGAGTTGAATTTTGTGCAGGGTAAGAGAAGAGAACCTACTTTCAATCTTCTACATGTAGCTATCTAGCATGACCAGTATCATTTATTGAAGATGCTTTCTTTTCTCCAGTGTGCATTTATGACATTTTTGTGAAAAAAAGAGGTTATATATATATATATATATATATATATATATATATATATATATCCAAGTTCCCAGTTCTA
The DNA here is from genome assembly GCF_049852395.1 of Peromyscus maniculatus bairdii. Taxonomy (NCBI): domain Eukaryota; kingdom Metazoa; phylum Chordata; class Mammalia; order Rodentia; family Cricetidae; genus Peromyscus; species Peromyscus maniculatus. The sequence goes on from NC_134852.1 coordinate 88,607,793, forward strand.
TTGCATGAATTAGTATGTTTGTTTTTATACCACTATCATGTTGTTTTTCTATTATAAAATTTAAAAAAAAAATTATTTTACATACCAACTGCAGTTTCCCCTCCCTCCTCTCTTCCTCTTCCCTCCCCCACCTCCTTTCTACACTCCCCTCATCCAATCCTCAGAAAGGGTAAGGCCTCTCTCCCATGGGAGTCAACAAAGCATGGCATACCAAGTTTAGGCAGGACCAAGATTCTCCCCCCCCCCGTCCTACACCCCAGCATCAAGATTGAGCAAGGCTTCCCACCATACAGAACAGGTTTAAAAGAGCCAGCTCATAAGATGGGGACAGATCTTGGTTCCACTTCTAGGGTCCCCACAAACAGACTAGCTATACAACTATCATCCACATCCAGAGGTCCTGGATTGGTCCCATCTAGATTTCCTAGCTGTCAGTCTAGAGTCCATAAGCTGCCAAGAGCTTGGATTAGTTGCCTTTGTAGGTTTCCCCATCATGGTCTTGAGCCTCCTTGCTCATGTAATTCCTCCTCCTTCTCTTCAATTAGACTCCAGGAGCTCAGCCCCATGCTTGAGTATGGATATCTGCATTTGCTTCCATCAGTTACTGGATGGAGGATCTATGATGACAATTAGGGTAGTAATCAATCTGATTACAGGAAAAGGCCAGTTCAGGCACCCTCTCCATTATTGCTAGGAATCTTAGCTGGGGTCATCCTTGTGGATTCCTGGGAGTTTCCCCGGCAGCAGGTTTCTCCCTAACCCCATAATGGCCCTATCTATCAAGATATCTCTTTTACTGCTCTCCCTCTTTGTCCCTCCTCCAACTTGGCCTTCCTGAATAATCACTCACGTTCCCATTCCCCATCCCCTCCCTTCTACCCCTCCCACTCCCAGTTTATAGGGGAAATTTTATCTATTTCCCCTTCCCGAAACAATCCATGCTTCACTCCTAGAATCTTCCTCATTACCTAGCTTCTCTGGGGCTGTGGATTGTAGGTGGTTTATCCTTTGCTTTACATCTATTATGCACTTATGAGTAAGTACATATCATGTTTCTCTTTCTGGGTCTGGATTACCTCATTGGGGATATTTTTTTTTCCAGTTTCGTCAATTTGCAAACTTCAGCTACAATCATTGTATTTTATCAGTGAGTAATACTTCATTGTGTAAATGTACCACATTTACTTTATCCATTCTTTGGTTGAGGGGCATCTAGGTCATTTCCAGGTTATGGTTATTATAAGTAATGCTTCTATGAAGATATTTAAGCAAGTGTCCTTGTGGTATGATTGAACATCCTTTGGGTATATGCCCAGGAGTGATTTTCCTGGGTCTTGAAGAAGGTTGATGCCCAATTTTCTGAGTAATGGCCATACTGATTTCCAAAGTGACTGCAAAAATTTGCACTCCCACAAACAGTAGAGGAATGTTCCCCTTACTCCGTTCACATCCTCTCCAACATAAGCTGTAATCAGTGATTTTGATCTTAGCCATTCTGACAGGTGTGAGATGGTACCTCAGAGTCATTTTGATTTGCATTTCCCTGATGACTAAGGACACTGAGCAATTCCATTAATGTCTTTCAGCCATTTAAGATTCTTCTGCTGAGAATTCTCTGTTTAGATCTGCATCCTATTTTTAAGTTGGATTATTTGGTATTTTGGTTTCTAGTTTCTTGAATTCTTTATGTATTTTGAAGATGAACCTTCTGTAAGATGTAGAGTTAGTGAAAATCTTTTCCAATTGTGTAGGTTGCCATTTCATCTTATTGATTTGTCCTTTGCTTTACAGAAGCTTTTCAGTTTGATGAGGTCACATTTATTAATTGTTGCTCTCAGTGTCTGTGCTACTGTTGTAATATTCAGGAAATAGTCCCCTGTGTCAATGTGTTCAAGGCTACTTCCCACTTTCTCTTCTATCAAGTTCAACATAACTTGATTTATGTTGAGATCTTTGATATACTTGTACTTGAGTTTGGTGCATGGCAATAGATATCGATCTATTTGCATTCTTCTACATGTTGACATCCAGTTATGCCAGTACTGTTTGTTGAAAATGCTTTGTTTTATCCATTGTACAAGTTTGACTTTTTGTCAAAAATCAAGTGTTCATAGATGTGTGGATTTATGCCAGGGTCTTTGATTCAATTCCATTGATCACATGTCTGTTTTTATGCTAATACTAGGCTGTTTTTATTACTATAGCTCTATAGTAGAGCTTGAAGTCAGGGATGATGATGCCTCTGGAAGTTCCATTATTGTACAAGATTGTTTTAGCTATGCTTTTTTTTTCCATATGTAGTTGAATATTGTTCTTTCAAAGTCTGGGAAAAATTGTGTTGAGATTTTGATGAGGATTGCATTAAATCTGTAGATTGCTTTTGGTAAGATTGCCAATTTTACTATGTTGATCCTACCTATCCAAGAGCATGGGAGATCTTTCCATTTTCTGATATCTTCTTCAATTTCTTTCTTCAAAGGCTTAAAGTTCTTGCCATACAGGTCTTTCACTTGTTTGGTTAGAGTTACCTCAAGATATTTTATATTATTTGTGGCTTTTGTATAGGGTTTTCTTTCTCTGATTTCTTTCTCAGCCCATTTATCATTTGTATATAGGAGGGCTACTATTTTTTTAGTTAATCTTATATCCTGCCATATTACTGAAAGTGTTTATCAGCTGTAGAAGTTTCCAACTGGTGTAGGTTTTGCTTATGCCTTTTCTTTCAATTGGTGTGGGTGACACTTGTGCCTCTAGGGTCTGCTGATGTTGCTAGAGAAGGATTGTTCATGGGGTGGCTGTTCTTCCAATTGGTACAGGTGGTGCTTGTGCCTCTAGCGGCTGCTGATGTTGCAGGGGATGGTTGTCTAGGAGGAGGAGGATGGGTTCAGTGGATTTGGATAACAAAGTGGGTCTTCTAGGTTACAGAATTCAACCGGTGGCAGTTTTGGTGGAGTGGCCTGCCTGCAGGTCTTTTACCTGCTGGCTGCCTGCTGGATCATATCATGCTGTTTTAATGATTATGCAAGGCTTTTGTTTATGTACTTTAAGTTTATTTTTAAATTTCTCTGAAGAGCTGTGCTGGAGTCTTTATGGGAATTGCATTTTTCTGTTCTTAAGTGTATCCCCTTGATATTCATTACTTGTCTTCCTGCTCTGGCCAAGACTTCAAATATAATAATATTGAACATGTATGGAGAGAGTGGGCATCATCCATGACTTACGGCAAATTTTAGTGAACATGCTTTGAGGTTCTTGACATTTATAATGATGTTAACTGTGAACATGTTGCAAACTGCTTTGCTTAGGTTGAAATATGTCCCTTTTATCCATTCTCTCTTTAGGACTTTTATGAAGTAGAGTATTGGATATTGTCATATGCCATTTTTGCATCTAATAAGATAGCAACATGTTTTCTGTTCTTTAAACTATTTATGAAGTGGATTATGTTTACTAGTTTATAATGCTGAATCATTTCTGAATCTCTGGGATGATACCAGCTTGCTCATGGTATATAATAATTTTGATGTGTTCTTGAATTTGGTTTATAAATACTTTACTGAGACCTTTACCAGGTATCTTGGCCTATAATTTGCTTTTGTGGAATGTTTTTCTGGTTTTGTTATCAGGATAATATTGGCTTCCTGAAAGAATTTGGGAACGTTTCTTAAGTTCCTCTTTTACAGAACAATTGAAAAGTGTTAATGTTAATTGTTCTGTAGAATACTGTGCTGGACCCATGCTTTCCTGGGCTTGTTTCAGTTGGAAGATTTTTAATTACTGAACCTATCTCATCAGATGTTATATTGTCAATTATTTCACTTTGATATAGTTCTGGTAGATTGTATCTAGAGACTGTTTTAGTTTGTTTTCTATTGCTGTGGTAAAACACTATAGCCAAAAATAAGTTAATGAGGAAAGGGTTTATTTCAGCTTACAAGTTTCAGGCCAGAGTGCATCACTGATATAAGTCATAGCAGGAGGTCAAAGCAGGAACCTGGAGGCAAGAACTGAAGAAGAAATCATGGAAGGGGTGCTGCTTTCTGACTTTCTCTCCAGGGGTTACCCAGCCAACTTTCTTACACAACTCAGAACCACCTGCCTAGGGGTACTGCCAATCAGAGAAAGCTGCTTCTTCATATCAATCATTTACCAAGAAAATGCCCCACACTCTTACCCACAGGCCAGTCTAAAAGGGCCATTTTCTAAGTTGAGATTCCTTCATTGCAAACGACTCCAGCTTGTGTCAAGTTGGCAAAACACTAGTCAACATGTAGACATTCATCAATTTCTTTTAGATTTTTCAGTTTGGTGAATTAGAGATTAGATTAAGTATGACCTTAATCATTTTCTGAATTTGATCAGTATCTGTTACAATGCTTCTCTTGTCATCTATAATTTTCTTAATTTGTATGGTCTCTTTCTCCTTTTTCTCTCAGTTAATTTGTCTAAAGATATGTTAATGTTATAATTTTTTTCAAATAACCAACTCTTAGCTCCATTGATTCTTTTTATTGCTTTTTCCCCATTTCTATTTCATAAATTTCAGTCCTGGGTGTTTGATTACTTCTTCCTGCCTAAGTCTTTTGGTGTGTTGTTTGATCTTGTTTTTCTAAGGCTTCAGAAGTTACCATTAAGTAATTAATATGAAATCTCTCTAGCTTGGTTTTTTTTTTTCTGGGGATACTTAGTGTTAATAAACTTTCTGTTAGGAATGTCTTCATTGAGTCCCTTAGATTTTGAATTCCAGGTATATATCAGACTGGGTAAACAATTTCTGAAATAGAAACAAAATCACTGGGAGTCACGGTGGTCATATATCATAACACTGACTTAATGAACCGAAAATTATAGATGTCCCAAATCACAGCTGATCTTCATCATGGAAAACCCACTGAATTTTGATAGAATGGGAGGTTAGACATTTTATCCTTCTTCTAAATGTCAAAAAGAAATAACACATAGAATGAAATAATCACAAGATTATGTCTCCCTAGATGAAGAACATGTTATAAGATTCTGTCTAGCTACATGGAGCACCCAGTGTTTTATTTACTCCTAAGACATCTGCTGAGATTTAATGTAAGCAGGACTGAAAGCTGAAAACCTAAACATAAAATGTTTGAAGGCCAGAGGTTGTGATGGAGATCAATGATAAAACACTTGCCTGTGTGCATGAGGTCCTGGATCTGATCTCTACCACTAAATAAATAAGAAATAAACGCTAAAGGCCAAACTTAAATCTTAGGTCTTCAGTTCCAAGGAGATAAGGACCTTCCAATTTCTTAGTACTATGTGCAGAGAGCAAAGGCTGAGGGACATGGAAGAACTCTAATAAGGTTGTGTCTCACTAAGTCTCCTCTCTGCCCTCCTTGAAAGAAATCCCAGCTCAGAATGAGATGATCAGTTCTTCTCCTTCTCTTCAATGACAGCAAAAGACAGCAAAAGAGAATTTATCTTTTGCCCAAGACAGTGCTGTTTGAATATTCTAAAATTATTTTGTAATGATGCATAGGAGTCAGTATGTATACTAGATCTGTAAGACAGAAAAAAGATACAGTTAATAATGATAATTTAGAAAATAGAGATGTACAGGTAGTTGAGTAAGCAGAGAAGGATAATAATTAATAAAATGTTCAAGTAAGTTAAGGAGTAATTTCAAAAAGGGTAGAAATGGAGACAGCCAGTTGTTATATTTCTATGAAAAGACTGAATGTACTTTATGGAGCAAAAGCATAATTTTTAAATTATGAATCTGTTGGATGCTTTACCAGCTACCTGATATTGCATTGAGAACCACTTCCAAAACTCAGTATTTCAGATAAAATTTATTATCTTCCAGAGCTGTACAGGTAAGCTGACTCATTTGCAGTCTCTGAGCCAGGCTACTCTGTCCTAAGACATGGCAAAGATTCAAGAAAGGAGAACAGGTGTTAAAGTACTTCAGAAACCTAGCCTCAGGACTGGTATTCTTATTTCCTTGGCCTTTGATTAGCCCAAGTGAGTCAAATGACTGCTCAAATGGAGCAATAAGGAAGCAGATTGTGTTGTGAGGATGGAAACAACACTGACTGACAAGAGTAAGAATGTAGGAAAGAGCAGTTATTGGAGCTACAGTCGCTTAGTACAGTATACATCTGTCTGGACATGATAGAAGACAATTTCAATGGGCCCGAAAGAAAATCTGTAGCCCCAGTAGATAATATCTATAACACAGTTCTTCCACTGAGGCTGAGAATGTTACCGAAGAGGAAGTAGAAATGTGGTAAAAGCCAGTGAACTAAGAATTCTTTTGTGAGGCTGTGTTTCCAAGAAACCACAGAGAAGCAACACCTATGATACTTCAACAATATACTGCCTAAACAAGACCTGAACAATAACAACACCAAAAGACAGGTTACAGTTGAAGGGGGAAAATTGCACCCAGCTCCACCCCTAGACAAAAACTGCAAGCAACTAAGAACTTCTGAGAGGGGAGCAATTAGCCTTCCCCAGAATTGAGACCCCAAAGTTGGTTATGCAATACCAAGTGTTCAGCTCTGAAATTATATACATGCAAGAAAAAGCCAATTGATTCAGCAGATTGTAAATCTATTTTCATATGTTTATACATATTGTAACAATAACAAAGAAATAGAGGCTAGAAATATGAGAGAGAGTTGGGGTGGGGCATGGAAGTGGTTGGATTTATAAGAAAAGGAAGGCGAATGGTACAGTTATATTGCAACTAAAAATAAATAAATCAGTATAATAAAACTAATATTAAAACTAAAAAAAACCCCTCTGGCACACAACCAAAGATGTACATGAGACATTGAAAGGATTGGCTCTGCATATTGCAAAGTCTCAGAAGGGAAAAATGGCTACAATGAACCAAGTTATGATTCAAAGAGACTATTACCAGCGACTTTTCAAAATTATGAAATTTATAAACATGCATACTCAAGAAGATGAACAAACACAAAGCAGAATATTAACAAATAGTATCATGTCAAGTTACATTTCTTTTTGTGCTGTTGAGTGTTAAAGGCAAAGATAAATTGCCTCTGTGTGCTTTGACAGAAAACTACCAGGAACATTTTAACACTATTTACAATAACACCAAAATTTAAATTTCTAGTAGTAAATCTCACAGGAAATGGCCAAGTTAAATTTTGAAGTAAATTGAGAGAAAGAAATATGTCATGTTTATGGGCTAGAAGCCTTAGGGTTGCTAAGATTTCATTTTTTCCCAAAAAGGATCTGTATAATTAATTCCTATCAAAATCTCACAGTGTATCTTTATGTGTGGTTAAAGTAGTGATTTAGAAAAGTATATACCAAAGTGAACAACCTAGAATAACTAAAAAGTCTTTAAAAAAACATAGCAGTCTGGTTCATACTATCAAATTCCATTAAAATGTTACAATTACCAGCCATGATACCTTACAACAAGAAGCAAAGACCACAGAAACAAACTCATTGATATCCAACCACATGCTTTACAACCGACAAGGCAGTACATGGTCAAACAGAAAAAGTATCATTTCAATAAATAATTTACAGTATTTACATGTCCATATGAGAAAATTATTGGAACTTGATGACTCTCACACAATATGGAAATTTGGCAATCAACTTCTCAGCACAAATTATAGAACTAAATATTAAACAATTCATAGGAGACACTCCTTATATCCTAGTTAGAAAATTATTAAACATAACAGAAAAAGAATTAACCTTAAATAATTGATTATCTTCACTGAAAAACTATTTAGAACTTCTAATTATCAAAAAGGCATCATTAGGAATGTGATAATGTAAGCAGTGAACTGAGAGGAGATATTTTTAGTGTGTATATGCTACAAAAGACTTGAGCAATAATAGATAAACAACTCCTGCAAATTAAAATAAAATTATAAAATGCCCAACCCAAACCAGACAAAATAATAGGCAATTAACAAAAAATGGTACCCATATAGTAAATAGCAAATATGAAGATCAAACCAGCAGTTCTTAAGGAAATACAAGTCAAATATACAATGAAAAGTCAAAACCCACATTGACAAAGATGTAGAGCAACTGAAATGTCATGCAATGTACTTTGACAAATACCTAGGAAAGCTAAAAGTATCTATTAAAATTAAATAAATGTTTTACCTGTACCTCATTAACTTTATCCCTGTATGTACATATGCTCCATGGAAGACATGCTGAAGAATGTTCATTAGCCCCAACAGGAAGTAACCAAAATGCTCATCAACAGGAAGATGGGAAATTAAGCTGTGTTTTCATCATGCAGTGGAATGTGACCAACTCAGCAACTAGAAGAGAAAAACTACTGATACACGCAATCACAAGAATGAATCACAGAGACGGTGAAGAATGGAAAAGGACGTAATAGAGTGTGCACCATTCCATGATGTTTCAAAGCAGGAAGACACAGATCAGTAGAGATAGCAGTCTAAACATTGGAGGATGCTCAGCAGAAGCTCTTCATTGACTGTGAAGCAGTGCAGGAGACCATCTGATATTTTACCTAGACTGGAGCTGCATTTGTGCCATGTGTAAACATTCCTGAAGCCATTCAGTTAATTCTCTGAACTTTAGTAATTGTATATTACACACATAAATGGAAACAACTAAGTGCACTAAAAGTGGCATTTTTATGTGTTCAAATATGGTCAAAATTAGATCTAACAGGATTTTATTGTTGTTGTTTTCTGTGTTGCATAATATCCCAGAGCGACTGGTCATAGCACATAATAGCATCGTCAGTCAGCACCTTTGTTTGGAACAGCATAAATCAGAGAAGCATATACACCGTGAAATGGTTCTGCACCTATGATTAGCCCCAGCACGTGGAAATAGAGTTGTGTGTATCAGGAGTTCAAGGCCAGCCTTGGCTATATAGCAGATTTGAAGCTAGCTTAGGCTGAATGAGACTCTATCTCAATGAAACAAAAAAATATACATGATGAAAAGAGAGATAGGATGAAGTAAATCATTCATCAACAGGACAGGCATAAATCAAATACAATAAAAAACAAAGAAGTCAACTCTAATTTGTCCAAGATAATATCTGTGATTTTTCAATATGATATGTAACAAACACCCTTGCATAGTGATACTGTTGAGTTAGAATTTTAATTTTCTAATGTAAGATCTGAGTACCAAAACAAAGAAACAGCTATCCTTGTGATCTGTGGAATTAGCACTGATTTGAGAATCAAGAGATCTATACTTTAAAATTCCCTCTGACACTTAACCCAAATGTCTGGTCTTTATCAATTCATATATTCTTCAAGCCTAGACTGCTTTGCTATTATAAAAATAAAGGTAATTATTTTAATTTTTTCCAAAAATAGATTTCCAAATTATTTTTATATAAAATATGAATTAAGAGGATCCCTATCTGTAAAATGTTAGTATTGTGACTGGAGGAGCCTTCGGTCCCAGTCTGTCTTTCAAATTTCACTGAGACACAAATGACTAGAGGAGATAATGCTGTTCTCTGGTGTTGAAGGATGAAAGTGAAATCTCAAAAACATTGCCAGGCTAGACTTGCCTATCTCTTTGAATCTTAGCAATTCTGTTTCAGCCACTATGCTCAGAAGAGGAAATATTCCTTTTCATGTCCATGAAGCTCCCTTTCTGCAATGTGCTGCTCCATCCAGCTTCAGAAGGGAAGCTACACAGAGAGAGGTTTATCATGGAGGAATTGATTGTATATGAGGACTTCTATTCTCTGTCCTTTCACTTTCCTGCATATCTTTTCCTAAGACTTTAATGTGTCATCATTTATTTTGCCTATGGATCCTCAATAACAGCTCATTTATTGAATCATGTTTCCTTTCAAGGAGTTAATTCCCATCTACGAGGAAGTACCGAGCAACAGTGACTCAGACACCATGCAGAAAAAGTACAGTGAAAGGAACCTTGGAAGCAGGAAAATTGAGTTTGGGTATCTATATGTAGTTTTAACTTAGTCAATGAATGTCTTTGTGTTATATTCAGCATTTTTACAGTGTGAATAATAAACTAGTATAGAATGCTTCATGGAATAAAATGAATAGATATGAAAGATAGCCATATAGCTTATAGCAACATTTTGACTAAAGACAGTCCATTCATTCAATTAATTCATTTTATATATATATATATATATTCATTATATATATATACATATATATATTCATTATATATATATATATATATATATAATGTGTGTGATAGGCATTCTGAAAGATTATAAGGAGGCATATAGAAAAAATTATCTTTTGCCAGTCATAAAGGACATAGCATATACAAGTGTGTATAATACATAATGACTGGTAGTGATTATAAGTGATCATGTTGCTGGTTTATTTAATTAATATACCACACTTTTTTAGTTTTAATAATGTACTACTTGTACATATTAAAACATGTTTTCTATTAAATGTTATGCCAAGCTACACCAGGAAGAGTATAACAAAGCTTGTGTTTATCATATCTCTTGATCTCATCAAGTGGTCATGACAAGTATTCAAGATTTGCCATTTGGGTTTATATAACTACACTGAAAGAAGTTCACTTGATGATGAGTGGTCTAAGGTTGTATTTCTGAGAACATTCAGTTCAAGTCTAGCATGAATATACTAGATATTAAAACTGACATATAGCACCTATTTGAAAATGGTATTTATAGCAGTATAAATTAACTTAAGGTAACTTGTATAGCTTAGCTATTATTTCCAGGGTAATTATGTATTAGATAAAATATTGAATTTTCCCAGTAATGGTTTTATGAGAACATAGTATGATCCTTTCATAGGGACATGAAGGGTGCCAATAGCCACTTCAAATTAAAGTACTGTATAGTTTGGGGGCTAAAGGGGTGACTCCTAATTGTTGAGTTGTCATTAAGAAATCTACCAAGAACTCCAATAGTTGCATAGCTGAATATGAACCTCAAAACCATGTTCCATCTCTATAATTCACCCTCAATCTGATAATTGCCTCTATTTAGAGTAAGTCAGAAACATAAGGAATGCCCTGCTCACTTGTCAATTATGTTTAAATGATTCTTTTGGGGAGATTCAGTTTTTTTATTAAGAAATTTTTATTCATTTTACATACTAATCACAGGTCCCTCCTTCCCTCCTCCTGCCCCTCCAGCTTCCCCGCCCCCCAAATCAACCTCCATTTTCTCCTACAAGAAGGTAAGGCCTTCCATGGGGAGTCAGCAGAGCCTGGTACATTCAGTAGAAGCAGGTCCTAGCCCCTCCCCTGCCTCAAGGCTGTGTGAGGTGTCCCACCATAGACAGTGGGCACCAAAAACCAGCTACTGCACCAGGGATGGATCCTGATCCTACTGCAGATGAAGGTACACAACTGTCTTGCTTATGCAAAGGGCCTAGTCCAGTCCCATGGAGGCTCTACAGGTGTTGGTCTAAATGTCATGAGTTTCCACTAGTTTGGCTTGGTTGTCTCTGTAGGTTTCCCCATGATATTGATGCCTCTTGCTCATAAAATCTCTCTTCTCTCTCTTCGACTGGATTTCTTGTGCCCTGCCTGATATTTGGCTGTGGATCTCTGCACCTGCTTCCATCACTTACTGGAGAAAGGTTCTATGATGGATTCTATGATGACAGTTAGGGTAGTCACCAATCTGATTACTGGGGTAAGCTAGTTCAGGTACCCTCTCCATTACTGCTAGAAGTCTAAGCTGGGGTCATCCTTGTGGATTCCTGGCAACTTACCTAGCACTTGATTTTTCCCTATCCTCTTGGTGTCTTTCTCTATTACGGCATATTCTGGTTTCTCTTCAGATCTTATAAATCTTTTTAAATGAAGCCTGTCCTGGAACTCACTCTGTTGCCCATGCTGGCCTTGAACTCACAGAGATCTGCCTGCCTCTGCCTCCTGAGTGCTCAGGTTAAAGGCATGTGCCACCACTGCCCATTGGTTTAAATGATTCTTAAAATCAATGAACAATAGTTGATCCTTAGATCCAGGTGAAGGGAAATTGATTTGAGAAGTTGTAATTCTAGATCTCATCCTTTCCTTGGCTTAACATGAGCTAGCAGAAGCAGCATGCCATCATTAGTAGACACAAGCAACAAGTAGAAAGACAAGATTATACAGGTGATTGGCTTTGCAATGAGAATGTGGATAAGTTATTCAACTACTGTATCCTCCACACAAGCAAAATAAGGAAAGCATGTGGACTGTTGCCTTTTCAAAATAAAAATTTAAGAGCATTAAGGGCTAATGCTGCTGAACTGTAGAAACATTAAAGCAAAGTCTGCGAACACTAGGAACTCTCAAAGAATGGATAAAACATGAAAAACAAAAGAAACAAGTAACCAGAGAGGGTATGGTAGTTACCAAGATTTATGCCATAACAAGTGTTTCCATAGTCTTGATCTCAGAATAGTCCTTTCCTTGGGAGGAGAAATCTAAGGATTATTATGCTTAAGCAATTTGCCTAAAGTAATAATATGGTAGTGATCGTGCTACAATTTTAATTAAAACCTGCCCACTTACAAAATTCATAAGTTCTCATTAATATATTATCATCTTCCTTTGTATATTCAACCAACTACTTCTGGCAAAGAAGTCAGAATATAAAGCTAGGGATCATCAGCTGATCTTCCTGACTTTATGTCTGGGAGAAGAGAGAGTCAAAGTCAAATAAACAATTAAAGCTCAAATATAGTAGATTCCATAAAGAAAAAAGTAGTATGTTGAACTAAAAAAAAATAGTATGAGTGGACCCTTTCAGATAGAAAGATCCAATATGCCTTTGTAGCAATAATAAGATCAACACCGAAATTGGATGGGTAAAAATTAACTAATCAGGCAATGGCCAAGAACAGGAATAAGGTTACTATGCTGGTCCCAACAAATAAGCTGGTCAAGGCCAACTGTGTCAACATTCTATAGTGTGTGTGGCTTCATAATCCTTTTGAGGATTAGGAGAAAAGCATGGCGGTGGCTTCTGTGTGTGAAAAGTAGACCTTTGTACATGAAATCTGGACTTTACATTTTGAGTCAACAGAGGAAGATTTCAACTGCATCCTATTGCTATTGATTCAACCATGTAGTCAGATAAGGGCTGCCTTTCATGGATCCAGTCTCAGGCAGTATGTGTGCTTAGATATGAAATAACTAATTTTACTTATTCATTTTTATTTACTGTTTAGTTTTGGGTCAGTTAAAAGCTACCTATTGTTAGCTCACCTTTAACTTCATAGTCATATCTTCTCATTGCTCTGCTGGCTTATTTTCAAGCTACACTGTAACAAGCAACTTTAGGGTTGCTAACTGAAAGAATAGAACTGGAAATTTTTAAGCTGACTCATTGAGAATCTACTTCCACTCCCCAATCCTTAACTCCTTATCTACACCGCATTTAGCCTCTCCAATTGTGTGAGATTTATGTTAAGGGAGTTTCCCTAAATTTGCTTTTGTTTGGGGCCTTTTTGTTGAGGAGATTCAACTTATGGTCTTGTGATTGTTAGACAAGCAGTTTTCCAGTGATCTGAATATCCAGCCTCTAAATAAGGAAAAAATGGATGGATGATTTTCCTATAGCCATTTCTTGATTTTTAAGGATGTCATCAATGCCTCCAGTATCTACTTCTCATCTATCTACAGAAAGGACAGGAGGAAGTTGAGCATAGATGATAAGATCTTGGAATAGCCAGAGTTAAGTGAAATTAATGCCAATAGGTGTAGGGTGGCTGCTGTAGTGAAAGAAGGGACTTTTAAGATGGGGAAGAAGAAAAATTAGCAAGAAGTTATTGGTATTGTTGGAGAATAAGAATAGGTTAGACTCAGCTAGAGCTAGAACTGATGATATGCAACTGAAACAGAGAATTCAAATAGTAAGATTTAGAAAGAAGCTTCTCAGCAGTGAGGAGATAGGATATGGGCACAGGAATATATACTAAGGAAGACAATGGGAGGTATGTTGCTGGAGGGCTTCTCTCCAGGTTCCACCAAACCCCACAGTCCCACAATCCACATATAAAATAATCACTCAGACGCTTATATTGCTTATAAACTGTATGGCCGTGGCAGGCTTCTTGCTAACTGTTATTTTATCTTAAATTAACCCATTTTTATAAATATATACCTTGCCATGTGGCTGCTGGCTTACCAGCATCTTTACATGCTGCTTATCCTGGCGCTGGCTGCAGTGTCTCTCCCCTTCTTCCTGTTTCCCCAGTTCTCCTCTCTCCTTGTCTCGCCTATACTTCCTGTCTGGTCACTGGCCATCAGTGTTTTATTTATATAGAACGATATCCACAGCACTTCCCATTTTCTTCTTTTTTTAAAAAGGAAGGTTTTAACTTTAACATGGTAAACTTACATATAACAAAACAATTATCGAGCAAGAATTGCAGTTACAATATTAAAGAAGATGTCCCATCTATCTTATATTTGTGAGTTTAAGGTTTTATATCTACCTTATCTTTTATCATAACTGAGGAAATTACAACTATCTAGTCTTCAACCACATCAAAGATCTCAGAAGGAACATAATGGTACCTGAGAAATGGTAGATGGATGCAAGCAACTTTCAGGAATCTTGCAAGAGTAGACCAAGACAGCTGGCAGCCTGGACAGTCACCTAATGTTTCTCAGCATTGTTGGTGCATTCAAAGAGGCTACAGGCCTAGAGTATATGACAGACCATTTTTAGAAGCAGGAATTTTGAAAGACCATTTTACCCTGTCTTGGCAGAGTACAGTGGTCACTTTCCTTGTATCCCACTTGTCCAGAAAGGACAGCATTGCATTCGTATTGTCAGCCATCAAGGCAAGGGCAGTTCTTTGCCCAGTAGGCCATTTTGTGCCAAGAAGACAAACTTCCAAATGGAAATGGCTTAGAAGCCCAACATTCTCTCGGGATCAATTGGTGCAGCCAGGAGCAATTGTGTCTCATGTCAACAGAATTCTAAGTTATTTAAATGCCATATTCTCTAGGTCTATGAAGTGTTTGAAGATTACCTATCTATCTGAAATATATCTATGTATACCTAGAAGACTTAACTAACATGGCTACAAATATGATTATCATAGATGACTAATTATTAATCTATTTCTTAATTATCATTACAATTTTAAATGAGTTACATAAACATAATACCTCAAACAAGAATAGAAATATATATACATATATATGTATATATATATATACTTTATATATAGTATAACAAAATTAACTTCAAGTTTGTATCAATAAACTAAAATTTATACCAATGTAAAACATTTTAAACATAAACTAAAATCTATATCAATGTAAAACATTTTAAACAAGTTGTTCTTTAAAAGTAGGTTCATTAATCTACCCTTTTATCTTATCATCTCTATATCCTCCTATATATCTATATCATATCCCCTTTTCTTTTTTAGAAAGAGATCACATTTATAATCAACCTGTTTTAAATAAAAATATTGGTTTTTTTCTGTCCCATACCAGAGAGCTCTTCTGATTTGGGACACAAGAATCTCTAACCATTTTTTTAAAGCAATATGTCTGGGTCTAGAGGGGGAGTGAGCCAATTCCACCTCTAAAGCCAGCTTGGTATATTTGGGAATTTGGGCGTAGCATCTCTTACTACTTCCTTCTGGAGGGGGCGCTGTATTTTATGGGGACACAAACAAAATTTTAGGCCTATGGGGTAGTCCGTGAGGCTGTATTGTGTGAACCGGTTGCCTTAAAACCGCTCTGGATGTTGGATCATCTGGGCCATGGTGTCATCAGAGACCTTTCAGGGGGTCTTGGCTGGTGAAACCTGATGTATCTTAATCTGGAACAAATCCAAAGCCTCTGGCTTTCTGTGGAAACAAAAGCAGAACCTCTTTTCCAAAGCAACATATCCTTAAATCTAAATTTTGAAGTCAAGGTACCTTTAAAATTTACATTTTGGCATAACTGAACAGCTTTTACAATCAAATGTTTTTCTTTAGTTACGAATATCAAAGACAACATAATCCAGATTTTCTGTGTGATAGCCATCTTTAAGTGGCTTATTACCTCTACTGTTGTTTTTTTTTTAAACTGTAGCCTTGTAAGCCTGAAATGGTGCTGTGGCTGCTGGCTCCGCCCCCTTCAGCTTTTTCAACATGGCGGTGGTACATTTTCTTTAGCTCTGGGAGTCATCAAGTCTCAGAAATAGTAGGTCTATGCTTTTATCAAAGCAGCGTGTAGCCCAGAAACCTCTTTTTTTTTTTAATACTAGTAAAGACTAAATCTACCACACAGCATAATGTGCCACTGGCAGATGCCTCATTTCCACCATACTGCTGGTCAAAAGCACATGCCAGGAACCCGCCAGTGTTCAAACCTGCGTTTTGCAGCATCTAGCTGCCTGTATGAGACAAGAAGCAGGTACCTGGTTTTGGCTCTGTTTAGAATTAGTTATTAAATATTCTCAAGTTTAAGGTGGAAACTCGAGCTGTTGGGCGCCATTTGTTGCTGGAGGGCTTCTCTCCAGGTTCCACCAAACCCCACAGTCCCACAATCCACATATAAAATAATCACTCAGACGCTTATATTGCTTATAAACTGTATGGCCGTGGCAGGCTTCTTGCTAACTGTTATTTTATCTTAAATTAACCCATTTTTATAAATATATACCTTGCCATGTGGCTGCTGGCTTACCAGCATCTTTACATGCTGCTTGTCCTGGCGCTGGCTGCAGTGTCTCTCCCCTTCTTCCTGTTTCCCCAGTTCTCCTCTCTCCTTGTCTCACCTATACTTCCTGTCTGGTCACTGGCCATCAGTGTTTTATTTATATAGAACGATATCCACAGCAGAGGTAAAAGCCTATTTTAACGTTTTTGTTGTTGTTGTTTTCTGGAAGCACTCAAGAGATAGGAGAGAAACAAGATAGATTATGGATTTGGTAGTGAACAATGATTTTGTACCAAATACCCAATGATCTCTTGGGAATCATCTGTGGTCTGAGACTAGTATGAGTAAATTTTGGAGACTGGGATAAAGTAGAGGCAATGTAGGCTGAGCTGAAAGTGAGTTTGAACCAGGAACAGTGAAAAATTTCTCTCAAGCAATAATGGAGGAGACATTAATTGAAATCTGGAACACAATTTTCTCAGAGACAAGAATATTAGTTTTGACAGAAAAATAGCATATCCTGAAAGAGTTTTGTTACAAGTTTCTTGACTCACTGTTTGAAAAAAAAAACAAGTAACAACAGCAATGTAGAGAAAGAGGTGTTTATTTTAGCTCTTAGATTACAGTCACAATCCATCAGGCCTGGGAAGTTATGGCACGAAGAGCTCGAAGAACATTGTGTCTGAAGCCAGGAAGCAGAGGGTGATGAATGCTGCTATTCAGCTCCCCTTTCTCTTTCATACACTCCAGATTCCCAGCCCAGGGAAGAGTGCCACCTAGTTAAAGTAGTTACTCCTGCCTCAATTAATCTAATCTAGAATATCCCCCATAAACATGCCCAGAAGTTTATTTTCATAGTGATTCTAAAACTTGTCAAGTTGACAGTCAAGGTTAGCCATTGGAAATTTCAATGGGAGTCAAAAAAAGAAGATGCTTGGTGTAGTCCAGGTGAGGGTACACGTCCTGATATCCAGAAAACTCCAAAAACAGATCTATATGTTTGATTTTATGAAGTAGAGCATTAGACTTGCCTTTAAAAACATGGGGTTTTTTTGTTTGTTTGTTTTTATCTCACTCCCATGTACTTCTCTTCTGTCTTGTTATGGTTTTTATTTCTGCAAAGACACACCATGACCACAGCAATTCTTATAAGAAAAACATTTCATTGAGGGGGCTTGCTTACAGTTTCAGAGTTTCAGTCCATTATCATCTGCAACTTACAACTCCTCTTGTACCATTTGTCCCTCTCAAATTGATAGCTTCTTCTTTAATTATTATTGTTATAAGTATACACACACATATGTGTACACTTGTATATATAACTCATTTATCCCATTTAGCATTGCTTGTATGTGCATGTGTTCATGGATGACTACTTGGGATCAGACTACCTATGCAAGGGCTCTCTCTTGGAAGAGTCTGAATCGCCCTCTCAGCAGCCATCAGCTCCCTATAGAGCTTCATGTAGGGGTGGGAACAATAGATCCCCCTTTGAAGATAAATGGTAAGCCATTGATTGTTTGATACCTCTAAATACAGCTCTCTTGTATCTAACACTGAGAATTTATTTGTACTATAGGATTTATCCTAGACAGATAAACCAGTTAGTAACCCTTTTGACCAAGACAGCTCTTGGGATATGTGTTGACATCTGAGAATGTCCTTTAAAAATGGGCAGAAGCTGGTCAGCTAAATGACTGTCTTACAGAACCTTATTAGGATCATGTTCCCCAACTCAACCAGGTCAAGATGAGAATCCTCAAAAGTGGCTGATAGAATTTTGTTCTTTGAACATTTTTGTTAATTGATGGGAACATGCCTTCCTGGGTATCAAGATTATGAGGCTTTTTACTTATCATAGTGATCATGTGTGATTTAAAGTTTATCAAATAAGAGAATACAACTGAGCTTAGAGCAACTAGAACAAAATTTATTATTTTTACTTGGTATCCTGAGATATATCTAAACCACCTTGAAGGTAATATGAGTTATTTTAAGGGGCCTGACCTAGGAAACTAGGCAGTCTTAGTCCTCAAGAAAGATAAGAGCCTTCCTTCCCTAGAGAGTGGAACATTTTTTGCCCTAAGTAAGTTTCTTTTACATGGGAGATAAAGACCTGTTTTCTTAGAACCTAACTGATGCCAAATTTTTAATGCATCAATTTTCCACAGTAGTGGCAAACTGGCTCTCCAAAATTCTCTTCATATTTTTAATCTAGAGTTGAGACTGTTTAATGAATTCTCTTGTGGCCTATTTGAGTGTGTTTACTAATAAACACTCCAAGGTATTCTTTTGTTACATGAGGCAAATGGGCATAGCTAATCTCACAAATCCCAGGCACTTGGGGCTTGATACAGTGGCATGAATACCTTAAAATAAGGAATCTCCAAATATTTCTTCTCTTTTATAAAATTACAAAAGTATAATTTAAAGTTTTAGGCCAATTCTTTTTTTTTCACTTTTAAGTTTTCAATAAGGCTCAGTTCCTTACCTGAACTGGAGCTCTGTCCTACAGCCTTCCTGAATGTCTATTTAAAAAGGCACTTAAGTTAGGAAAAATAGAGAATGAAGAAGGAATGTTTCAGGATCAAGAATTTAGTTTGGATCATATATCATGCATGGGAGCAGCCATATCTGAAAGTATATCAGTACATAATGGTGATGCTTTGAAAAATGATGAAGGTTATTTTTGGAGGAACTAGTGGGATTGACAATCTTTACTTTCAGATTTGATAATATAGCTAGAGGATATAAGAATTTGTCAGTATTTTTTCTTGAACACTATGTTCTTTGGTGTTATTCTGAGTAGATTTTCTAGTAGCTAGCATGGTGTTAAGAGCCCCTCTTTAGGTCTAGCCTAACTCTTTTACTTTGTAATATTACCAGTTTCTCCATTCTTTGGATGTACTTACTAGGAGATATTTAAGACTGTGTTTTTATTGTTAGAGTCAGGTGAGGCTCTTTAGGGGCTACTCCAAATTTTGTATTGTGAGTCCACTGACTCGTTTAGCTTTCTCCTCTACCAGTTGTCTTTTCTCAGAAACAGGACAGTCTTTCTGACCAAGGGACTCCTCTTAAACACACTTGGAATATTTCTCCTTTTCATGACTCTTCTCATTGCAGAATGTGTATTGGTTATAGTCCATCTCTGAGGTATTCATAGACTTTGATTGTCATGGACTGGCCCATCGGGGGTACCACAACCATAGGGGGACCAGAGCTTGGGTAGTCAGGAAGGCAAGGATTCGGCGAATGACAGCACACTCAGAAGTGGTTTAAATCTGTTGTAATTTTACTTCTGCAAATCAGCAGTTTATATACAGAAAAGAAAACCATCAAGTCATACAAGGAGCAACAAGAGCTTGGCAATAATTTAATTACATAATCTTTTAAAAAACAGCAAGCACACAATTATTAATTGGTGCTAGACATATCCCTTCACTTACAAGAACTTTATGACCCAAAGAGCAGTCTGTGTTTTTTAAACTTAGTACGGTCCCTAGACTTGTGAAGGCTTCTTTGTGGTTGTGGCTGTGTCCTTCATCTTTATCTCAGCCGCTCGCTAGTTTATTATTCATTTTTACTTTTCTGGTTCTCATGACCCATTTAGCCAATTTGGATGTTGCAGATCCTCCCTAAGTCTTTCTTTAGTTCTTTTATCACATATCTGTTTTAATATAAAATCTTTTTACCTGATGGAATACGGACTCTTGTACTTTTACTCCTGTAAGGGGAAGGGATTCTGTTGTAGTCCTTAAGTTTTCCATGCTGAACTTCCTCAACAGAGGGGCCCACCATCTGTCTCCTATGAGATAATGTTTTCTTTCATAAATCACTTTAGTTGGGATTCCTAAAGGATTCCTACTGGGTGAGTGTTCATTCCCTAGAAGTGCCTGAACTTTTATACTTTCTATTATCTAGCAGCTTGAGGTCTTTAAGGAATAGCTCATTCTGTTACATGTTACATCTAAATAAGGTCCATGTCCACCTTTCCCTTTCCTCCATAGTTCACAACCTAAGCATTCATTAATTTTGGCTGTGTTTTATAGAATAATTAGAACATGATAAAAAAAAAAACAGTTATACAGAACCCATAGCCCAGAGAGCTCATGATCTGTGAAGCACATCTCCTTCAAGAAGGAGGCATAACACGGGCACTCTGCCCGGGACCTCCAGGGAGCTTAGTCCCGTGGGACACGTACCTTCTGCCATATTGACATAATTGTTCATGTCACACAGACGACACTGGAGTTGGTGTGGCATTTGATCAAGTGACTTACTGAAGTTGTTGGATTCTTTCATGTGAATTCTATGATTTCCCAAGTTCTGATAACTTCAGAGGACATAATTCAAAATATCAGCTGTCTCTTTGACCCCTTATCCTTCTTGGTTTCAGACTCCATGTTCTGGTTGTTAAATACTAGGAACATCAGCTTTACCAGTCTGGAAAAGGAAGTAGTAGGTTTTATTTCTAAGCTTTGTATACCATCTAGATAAATCATGGGCAGGCAATATACTTCCCTCTTTGAGATATACAGATTTTTAGTCAAATATGCAAGGTGTTACTTATATCATAATAATGCAAAAAATAGTTCCTTATTTAACTAGAGTTATAAGGTGATATCTTAAAAGAGTTTGAAAAAACAGATATTTGAACACAAATCTTGTCAAGATTTAGTTCTTTTAAGTAATTACAAACTTTATAAATTCATAAGAAATCATAAGCAACTATTTTGGAACTCTTAATATTTTAATGAAAGACTAAAAAGCTGTTTCTGAAATATAAGAGACATGGACATTGTGTTTAAAACCTTTAATTAGTTATAAACACAGGCAAAATATGTTCCTAGCTTTTTCTTATCAACAAATTTAAAGTAACTCATTATTTGTCTGCAAGATTTGTGTTCTTTCTAACTGCACATTCTGAATGTAATTTTGGCTTATACTTATTTCCATAATTGTCTGGACAAAAGCTACATGTGTCATTTGTTCATCTGCTCATAAATATGAGGTATTATCCTTCTAAATCTAGGGTAGAAATCTTCTCAATGATGAAGATTGAAGCCCAATGGGAACCATATGATAATAGATATCTGGTTAATAATTCTAGAAGAGAGACCAGACAGGAACCACGAGGGAGAGGAGAATGCAAACACCTGATGTAGAACTGCTGTGAATTTACAATACAAACCACAGCCATAATGGGAAGGCTGAATTAATCATGTCTCTAGTCATTCTTCTCTTTTTCTGGAAGTTTCCAAGCATCTCTAACACCAGTAAAGATCAAGAAAAGCTCTTTTTTTTTTTTTTTTACCTTTGATGCGAGGAGGAATTCAAATCTAGGACATGCTACCAGAACAAAACTTAGAACTGAGCAGAGCTCAGTTCATTTATCAAATTTATTTTTCTGTCATATTACTGATTTCATAAGTATACAGTCAAATGGAAGAAAAAATCTAAAACCTGAAAGAATAGATGATGGAGAATGTCTCATTATGAAACCAAGTCTTAACATTCTATTGAGCAAAGGCCCTAATTATTAATTAATAAGACAATTTCCCTACAAGACATTATTTACCAGATTGGCTGTGTTAATGAGGATGCTTTGCATCTAATTTCATGCTCTGCAATGAACATTTTTATCATGAAAAGGACAAACCTTCTCTACATAATCAAAACTCTTATTAGCTGCAAACTTGTGGTAAATATTTCCTAATTCCTGATAGGGATGCCACATGCACTGCAAATTACCTTCTAGGAGAGTGAAGAATTTGCAAATGTGCATTTAGCATGAAACTTTACCAATTAATTTTTCTAAATACTATAGTTCTGTGCTCATATGGCTCCCAAGGTCCACATGGCAGAGCTTACAACTAGAGCCATCAACCTGTTCTGGCCTCTGATGCTCACTCTTGTTTGTTTAGGAACTGGTTGTACATGTACTTCCAAAGCAAGTTCAATTTAATGTTTTTCCCTATGGCATTTGTAAGAATTTCTCCCACTCAGAATTAGAGTCAGTTCATTGAAGCACTATTCTTAACCAAGAGCATGCTTATTGAAGGTCTACAGTGAAACATCAAATGTCTCTCTTCTACCTTTCAATAAGTATCTTGTATTTTATTTGATTTCCTTTGTCAACATCAAGCTATCACAATGCATAGGTCTTGCCCATGTGGTCTGAACACCATACTGCCATGAATTAAAATACATTTCAAGATTTATTATATAAAATCAGCAACTTGGAAAGCTGCCCTTAGACACCCATGTTTCATCTCTTCAATTCACCTTCCTTTGGCATTCCTAAAATATTCTTTCTTTGCTACAGTTGGTATTTCCCCTTTGCTGGCTAATTTTCTCCACACAGACATAAAGATCATATTATTGTTTTATTTTTAGTTGATGACATTTCTGCCTTTACCTGTCTTAAGAAAAGCCTCCTACTGGAGTACTATTTCCCTCTCTCTCTTATCCAAATTGGAAAGCAGAGATTGCAATATAAGAAGCATGCTTATTTTCAGTGCAAAAGCACACCAATTAAAAATTCAAACGTGGAAAGTTCATGGGCTCTGAGGCCCTACTGTAGCTGAGGAGTTATTTATAGTTGGTGGTTATTAGGGGAGAAAGAGAATCACTTTTCTTTTGGGATATGGTGGGTGGTAGATTCCCTATATCCCAGTGGTGGATTACCCTATGCCCATGTACACATAGGCAGCACCAATTAAACTAAGTGGGTAGTAACATTATACATACTGAACAAGGCACATTTATGTATCTAGAAATCAACATGTCTGTACACATATAGTTATGTATATAGTGACAATTAATGAAAAATGAGGCCAGGAATTTGAGAGAGCAAGAAGGAGTATATGGAAGGGTTTGTGAGAGGAAAGACAAAGGGGACATGATGTAATTATAATCTCTAACAACAAAAGATATAATTTTAAAATAAATAAATGGAGGGCATAAAGTTTAGAGGAAGATGTGATGGGGTTCCTGGAAGAAATTAGAGTGAATAAGTGAGGGGTAAACATGATCAAGATACATTGTATACATGTATAAAATTTTCAAAGAAAATTTATGCTAGAAATCCCATCCAATGACTGAGGGATCTGGATGCAGAGATCCATGGCTAGGCCCCAGGTGGAGCTCCCGGAGTCCAATTAGCAAGAAGAGGAGGGTTTATATGAGCCAGAATTGTTGAGACCAAAGTTGGATAAAGCACAGGGACAAATAGCCAAATGAATGGAAACACATGAACTATGAACCAATGGCTGAGGGGCCCCCAACTGGATCAGGCCCTCTGAATAGGTGAGACAGTTGATTGGCTTGATCTGTTTGGGAGGCATCCAGGCAGTTGGACTGGGTCCTGTGCTCATTGCATGAGTTGGCTGTTTGAAACCTGGGGCTTATGCAAAGTCTCTTGGCTCGGCCTGGGAGGAGGGGACTGGACCTGCCTGGACTGAGTCTACCAGGTTGATCTCAGTCCTAGGGGGAGGCTTTGCCCTGGAGGAGGTGGGAATGGGGGGTGGGCTGGGGGGAAAGGGAGGGGGCGGGAGGGGGGAGAACAAGGTAATCCGTGGCTGATATGTAGAACTGAATTGTATTGTAAAATAAAATAAAATTAAATTTTAAAAAATTTTAAATTTCAAAGAAAATATAAATATTTCAAAAAAAGCATGGCACATTTACTAAATTATTTTCAGTAATAATATGATTTTCAGCAATGTTAGTAACAATGGAATGAGCCTGGCATCTTTTTCTAGAACTAATGAATATTGAGATTGGAAAAAAAAGAGATTTAATGACAACCTCTGCTATTTTCCTTTTATTGCAAAGTCACCAACATAACTGAATTTTATTGTCCCATCTGACCACAGCCCATTATGGTGGTCACTTCTAGTCTCCTCCAATACTGCCAGTCTTCCTTATGGACAACTTCAATTGCTTGAGTCTCTACTGATGGTTTCTTCAAGCTCACCAATAAAGTTAGGTGTTCTTCTAAACACGTGGCATCCTCAAATTTCAACCGTCAACCCACTGATCCTCTTGAAACTTTCAGAATACAATAAAAGAAATGATATGGAAATGCAGCCCAGTGGTGTCATATATTAAGGAACCATAGAGAGAAGAAGAATTATTACAATTGCACTCAGTGTGGTGATAAAAATCACCAGAGGATGAAGACCACACTAAATGGAGAAAGTAGATCTTTTGTCACAATATTGTTTTATTTCCCTAAATAAGGATAGCAACTAAAAAGATATCTAAATTGTTGCCAGCTATATGATATAAATGATTGATGAATATTGTAACATTTCAAAATGTATGTTTTTTTCAAAGCCCCATATCATAGAGGCTCTGAAACTCATTTTGCCAAAATTATTTTTCAGTGTTAAGCATCACAAATACTTTGCCTAGTCACCACAATGAGACATGGGGTCTTTGCTCTCTGATGAACATGAGTAATTCTAAGAATGGATGGCAGGATATACTTATACATTAAAAAACAAATGAACAATAATAATGTACTTTATACATTTTAAGAAAATAAGCACTCATTTCTTTACTCCATCTAATGCAGCACAGTGAACCTGCTTATGAGTCTAGCGCCCAGAAGGATACCACCAGCCAAGGAGGGGAAGTGCCTTTTCACAGACCATTCTTATAATTTTGAGTCGCCTACTGATTTAAGGTTTAGGGCATGTGATAGGACCTTTTTTTTTATGGCCTTGGTATATGTGGCCCAAGGGTCCAAGATACTTGACACTCACTATCACCCAATGTTAAACTGGTGCAGTTAGTTGTCTCACCGCAAAGGTGATGCAGACTCTCTTGAGCGCACACAAAGTAGATTCACACTTTATGAAGCAATATTAGAGAAAAATGAGAAATTAAAGAGAAAGAACATAAACTTCTGAAAGCTTCCAAGAGAGGAAAAACAGCCGTCATTATTTTTTTGGCTTGGGTTTTTATAAGGTGCAACGCAAAAATCTGGACAAAAATCTGACGTAACCTCTACTGAAATTGATTAGTTTACTGAGCCGTCATGGGTCAAACCAATGAAGGATCCACATGCTCTATGCCTGTCTTACTACCCAACTAGAGAGGCAATCAGAGGCTGTTTATGTGTTACTCACCAAATTAGGAATGGTTGAATCCCACCATTTTCATCTCTGACTCCAGTTTTATTAACTCTTGACCTGAGTGTCTGTAAGCTGTCGGTCACTTGGCTATACTACCCTCAAAGATCACAGGTATCATAGGATGGTCAATTATACTAAGGTCTCCTTGTCCTCACATTTACATGATCAACTTAGACCTTTACCATTTCAGGGTTTTAACTTTATTACAACTACTGGAATGTTGCCGTGCTCAGTTCCTTGTCTATGGGATGTGGGCTTGGCTCTTGGGCAGAAGCTTCTTGTTAGCAGTCATATTCACTTAAAATGTAATCTTTTCAATTAGATTAATTTGAAGGAAAGATATATGAACATACAATCCTGCCTTGCATATGTTCTTTGAGGACTTTGCTATGAAGAATGGTAGGGGGAGATGGACAGCTGCCCTCTTCTAACTGATTCAGAGCTCTGTTCTTCCTCTTAACCATCTACTTGGTTATCTTGCACCACACAAAAAGCCTTCACATTAATATTTTTTACTGTTACAGATCTTTCAGTTTGATTCATAATCTTCCTTTAGATCAAAGCCTCTTTTCTCAATTCAACATAGTTAAGCAACTTCAAGTTTTCTCCAGGAGTCCTTTTCTCTTACTACCTACAAAAAGCGTTGCTGTGGTCTTAGAGTCCTCAGTAACTGCATTGATTTCATTCAGTCAGCATGAGTAGGTTTAGTAAGCATTCTATATTGCCATTGGCTTTAGTGGAGAATAAGGGCTTGCCAGGACCAAAGGAGCGTTTGTTCCAAAGAAAGAGCTGGGATTACCCAACCCTGTGTCAACTTGGATGCTCAACTCTGTAAGCCTCCCTCTAGAAGCTCTGAAGGGCCTTTTGCTTTCTCTTTCTCTTCCACCCATGATGTCGTTATTAACCCGGAACCCTTTCATATTTCTCACACTGTTCCTCTACATTTGGGTGGAAGTCTTTCTAACCATTCCCCAAAAAGTCTTCTTTTGGCCTGGTCTATATGATAGGGAAGCTGTTTGCATAATTGATTATTAACTATATTCATGTATAAATTAATTCAGGGCAGATATCATGCCTTTCTCCAAGTTCTCCAACTCTTGATAGTCTTCATCTTCAAATAGTTTTCTTAGTTCCAGCCCTAAATCTAGTAGAATAATTTGTAAGAAATACCCAAAATTAGCCAAATGCACTCTCTTCAAGCTTCTGTAGTATCTAGATGAAGTACTGACAAGGGAATCAAGTTGTGGTAGGCAACCATCCAGTCCTGCATGCTTGGTAGTCCTGCAATATCTCCAGAGGCCAATATCTATCTGTATTTCTTTAAGGGGATTCTCAGTCGTTTTGTATCCATTCAGAGATGATAAAAGAACCTTGTCTGATGCATCAGCTCTGTGCAGTGGTGCCAGTTGGCTTGCAATCCACAATGATGTGATCTTTGCTTTATCTTCCTGAACCTGAAATAACACACAACAACCCTCAGACCACACTGTAAAACCATTGAGGCTGTAGGCACAATGTTTCCATCTCAAGTTCCTTCTCTGAGGTATCTTTCCAAAACTATTTTTTCTAGCTTTCTACTACATCTACCATCCTTACATGATGGGATCGTTTCATTCCTAATAACCCTGCAACTGGATCGGCTGTATTTTTCCTTTGGGAAGATAAGAAACTATCACTTTGGATAAGGTACTGGGGCAGGCCAGTACAGCAAAACTCCTTTCAAATCCAGCTTAGTGAACCAATGAGTTTACTGCAGGCACAGGAGCTTGGGGAACTTGGGGGTAGCTAAAAATCCTACCCCAGTGTGGATGATTTCTCCCAAAAGCTGCATCCTTGGAGCTCCATGAACAATTCTTAGTTAACTCTGCAGGAAAGAATTCCTCTCCCCAGCACATTTTCATGTTTTAATATCTTTGGGAAAGGATCTTGTGAACCTTGTAAATTTCAGAGTTTCTCCAGTGTTGTATACTTCATAAGCTTCCAGGGCCTTGCAAGCATCCATGTCCTCCTATAAGAAGGAGTGCTGCAATTCATAGAATATGGCTACACAACAGGAGCTAATCTCCAGATGTATATTGGTATTGCACATTGCAAGTACTCAAGTAGTTTAGGACAAAGAGTTTACTTGAAATTTTCTGCCAGGGCTTAAGAAATGTATTGTTCTCTTCTGACAAAATGATCTGACTAATTGGTTGTATAATTAGTTAATCAGTAGCCTCTCTTTTAAAGTGGTAATGTTGAAGGGAAATCCTTTGATTTCCCAGGATGCAAGAAAATCATCCAATTTGTACCCAAACAAATGCACTTACAACTCCCTTAAGAAAATAATTAGGTGACTGGCCTTGATTTTCCAGAATTGTAAATGAAGCTTGATTTACCTGGCCTTAGAGCAGCAGTGTTCACCATCCCACCACCTGTTTACATGCTCAGGTTCACCATAGGCCTATGTGACACAAAGGTAAAGTCATATGATGTTATTTTTAACCTAGAGCAGAGCTGTGCTTGTCTGTAGGCAAAACGAAAATTCTAAGCATCCTTTCAAGGTAAGAAAGTTTTTAAATTCTGCACTGATGCCAGCACTTTATCTTTGGAATAGCCAGCATATCTATCATCTTTCTATCTGTCTGCTAGACACATATCTATCTATCTATCTATCTATCTATCTATCTATCTATCTATCTATCTATCTTCTCTCTATCTCTATGCAAAAAAATTTACATGAAAACAGAGTAAATGATTTAGAAGAGGAAAAGGTGATGAAGGAAAAGAAAGGAATGGAAAAGAGGACATTAGGAATCTGATCACATGTACTTGGTCTCAATTAAGCTCAACACCTACAATATATGTGTACTGATGAAAATTAAACATATAATAAATGGTTGAACATTAGACTCCATACATAGGCATCTGCATGTGAAAAATGTACTTGCACATACATGCACCTGAACATGTACAAACATGCATGTACACTCACACATAAACATAAATACATCCAAACTTTTTAGGCAAAAAGTGATACTTTGGGTGTTTCCTTCACTGGACATTTTGGCATGATGAATTCAATTAAATCTGCAGACTACTCAATATTATACAAGACCATAATGTCCCAGGCTTAAGTGTGATGTCATTTTCTTAGGCTCATTACAGCTTACAATACCACTCTAATTTCAACTCTGAAAACACAAAACAATCTTCTATCACTAAGTCTATATAAGGTAGCATCGTATTTTCCAGAATCAAAAGGCTTTCTTTTCCACCCCCACTAAATTATTTCAATTATACTCTCAGGGCTCATTCCTCCTTCTTGTCTCCAAATAGACTGTAGATAGTGACTCACTGTAGAAACAATGACAAAATGCTCTGAAAACTGTCTTAGATAGTAAGCATCACACCTCCGTTTGCAGAGACTATCTGTGACAGCTGCCAGGATAGAAGTAGATCCAGTGGAGCTGGGGAGACAAGAGTGTAAGTACAAGATAAACCTCCCTTCTAAGGAAAACGTTGCAGGGACCAGAAAGCTGCCACCTGAATATAGTTCCTTCTACTGTTGCCCAGGGAAGTCTACCAGTCAGCCCATTGTTCTTAAATGTCCAGGGTGAAATGTTCTTACTCTGTACTCTAGAGAATGTATCTACAGATTAACTTCAACCAATTATTTTTGCATGGACAGTCAAAGTTGATATTCTGGGGAAATAAATGTCCCCCCCACCCACTCACACAGAAGAATTGAATTTCAATTACTTTTTATGATGTTGGAGGCACTCAATAGCCTTTGTTCTGAAAGGGAATGACATGGAATTAGTCTAAATTTTTCTGCTGAGCCATGAGTTTGGAGGAAAACACCACCAGGTTACCTATAGATTGGTTTCATGTTATGGTTAATCACACTAATGATACAGATGTTAACCAGTAACATATTCATGTAGTAATTAAAATGTATCAACCCTCTGAATAATGAGTTCAGAAAGAACTCAGGTATTGAGGTTGGGGTCAGTTTGGAGGACCCACCTTCCTACTTGTCTCTCATCTCTAGGTAACCGACGTTTCTAGAGCCTGGCATCTACTTCATCTGACTGTCACTTGTGCTTGAATATCACTTTCTCAGAGACAGAATCCTATTGATATTTATGTGAGCTAATTCTATGTTAACTCGGCTGTGCCAATAGAATACTAGATGCTGATCAAACATGTTCCTGGTGTTTCCACACATGGAGGGTGTTTTTGACATGTATGACCATTTACTGTTGTACAAAATTAAGGTAGTTTTATTAAGAGCGAAATCTTCACTGAAACAGCTACGAAGCAATTGTGATTGATTTCCAGCATTGACCCTGTGATATATATTTTTGCAGGAGTTTGAGTCCACTATCAACAGGGTAGTAAGTAGAACTAAGAAAATACGTTTAAATAACATAGAGAGATTATTTGGTGATGGCAATAATGATGGTGATGATCACAGTGATATTTAGGATCCCTGAGGACCTGCCCTTAGACCCTTGAGGGAAGCTTATAGATATGATTTACATTATACTTGATGTCATACCAAGAACAACATGGAAACTATTTTGCCTTATATATCTCTCAAGACCTCCCTACATCTCCATACCTTTTAAGTCCTTGATAGCTCTGTTACCTGATTGTTATAAAAGCCAATCTTATTCTTTGCTTTGTTTTGAAGTGACTGTGAATGTCAACTCACTTTCTTGTGCCTGGATAGATCAATCTTAAAATGGCCCAGATCTTTATAGTCTGTCTCCTGCATAAAATTGTTGTATGAATGAACTGGAATGCGTGAGAAAAAGCCTTGGGAAGTACATAATGAGAAATAAAGACACCCTCTGCATACATTTGCGTTTTCTGTTAATTATTTTTTCAGTCTCTGGCCTAATTTCTCCCATGGAAATGACTAATAGGAACTAGAATATTAAGTAAGATGACAGCCATCCTGAAAACAGACTCCACAGCAGTCA
This sequence comes from Peromyscus maniculatus bairdii, assembly GCF_049852395.1. NCBI lineage: Eukaryota > Metazoa > Chordata > Mammalia > Rodentia > Cricetidae > Peromyscus > Peromyscus maniculatus. Next base: position 88,638,514 of record NC_134852.1, read on the forward strand.
AATCAACAAAAACAACTGGAAATCATCAGGAAGGAAGTAAAGAAATGCTTCTTGTAAACGGAGTGATTATATGATTGTAAATGAGCAGTATAAAGCTTGGCATAATCATGTCATTTTTTTTCAATAAAATTTTAGATGATTTCAACTCATTTAGAATGCTGCTGATTAGCACACTGGACGAGAAGTCGAGATAACTGAGTTTTAGAATTCCTTTAGAGTAAAGTGACTACACATCTCTTTACAGATTACTCCCTCAAGGTGGGTTTGACTTTTCCAGAGGATAAATACACTACACCAATCCATAAATGTCTCTGTCTTGCTGCTCTTAGAAAGCAAGATAGGCAGGGCAACAAGGCACTCTGGAATATAGGGCACCCATTGCAAAGAGACTGAACATAAATCCAAGGACCAGATCTGAGCATATTTTGTCTGTTTCTCCATGTGGAAAAAGGTTTGTCATCCATAGCTACCAAAGGGGATTAATGAGTTCTGTGTTGTTACACTTCTTTAATTCTTGTCATTAACCATGGCAACAAAGCCTTTTCTTCCTTTTTCTGGTGATGGCCAGACAAGTAGGAGGGTAGCAGACACTTCTGGTGGGGAGTCTTGTTTAGTCTATCTTCAACTGAGACTTCCAGAATGGCTGGCACAGGTGCACCCAGGTGTAAGGGAGTCTCTCATATTGGTACGTTCATTAGTTTTAGAATCACAGTGTCGTTTAGTGGAAAAATGCTATTAGCTTCATTTTAATCCATATGGGACCCATTCACTGGCCACTTGCTTAACTAGGTCTCCATCTTTTTTTCTTTCTTTGCCTTTATCTTTGTGTGTTTAAAATCATGCATGCAGAAAGAGACAACCAAGGTTAATATATCTAGTTGATTTAATTATTAAAAGTGATACAATGAGTAACATCTAATTTGTTGGCTAGCATCAAGGGGCTGTCTTACCAACACATGTTCACTAATTTAAACTATTGTCTGTCTGTGACCTTTGTCCCCCAAACTAATCTCTAGTTCACATGCTCATCTGGGTTATATGATGCAGAATCTCCTCTCCCTGGAGGAAGGTTAGCCTCAAAGCTTCTCAGCTCAGTCATGTTAGAGAAAAAACACACCCACTGAGGAAGCTGTGGCATTCAAAGGCCAAGATAACAAAATTGGATGAGTAGCTGTAACTATCCTGAGTGACCATCCCCTGTGTGAGCCATGGCCAGGTCAGACTGCTGAAGACATTAGCTACTCTGGTGTTGATTCAAAGAAGTGTCTGGGGATAGCATTGAAGTCCAGAGTATTTGACAGCATTCACCAAAATTGTCAGGCTTGCACAGCATCACCCTTACCCACTGATCCATCTTCCGGGGCCCCAGATGATTTCTACTTTTCCACATCTTCTAGTCTTTCCTATATCTCACCCTCCTCCTCCAAACATTGTTTCAAAAAATTACTTACTAGCTAACATATTAGCCAATCGGACAGCAATACAGGGTACATAAACACTTGAAGTCTTTGATATAGAAGAAAAGTTGCTTAAATGGTTAGGAGGGTACAAATATAGTGGCATTTGTGTCCTTAAGAATACTTAGCAACCAAATCTCTAAAAAGAGCTGGAGGATGAGTTAAAGAGAGTAGGTAGGTTGTATTTGCCATAGTGTTTGCAGTCCCTCAGTCATCATGTTGTGATAATCCATAACATCAACTACCTCGGTAAATTCTGAAGAATTGTGCAAGTGATTCTTGTATAATTTGGCTGCAAGCCAGGTGCAGTGTACTTTAGTTGCTTCTTGGCTGAGGTTCAATAGAATCTATTAACTCAATAAAATTTAGTACAAAGGTGTGCAGATAACCATCTAAGTTATTCTTATGAGCCAACACTTTCATTAGACATTTAATGAGCTCATTACCCCCACCCCAAGGCTAAGAACTGTTAGCTACATAGTATCTGTAGTAGATATTAGCATTAATGCCTGGCTCAGATACTCTTGGAAAATATCTTGGAAGACTATTCTGTTTACCCCTCTAGAAGTTAGATAGTTCATATAACTAATTGTTGGAGGTGATCCATGAACACAGGTGGCATCTCTCAACTCTATGTTTAAGATTTACATTTTAATTCATTTGTTTGCATGTCCCCATGACTCTGTGAAACAGAGAGCTTGCCAGTGCTCATTAGGTAACAACATATTTAGAAATAAATCTTATACTATTAAATTACCAGTGGGGTGGGAGTGTGTGAATGTGATACCACAATGAAATCCAGAAAATTCCAAGCAAATTTAATTTGGAGCTTTCCAAACCTTAAATTATATAAATGTAAATAAATGATCTGAATTATTTAGACTCCTAATTGGATTTGTTAACCTATTTTTTAAAAGTCCTTTTCCAAAGTAGCTCTGATTTCAGATGCAAACTGGGGCTGATATTCCAATTTGAGTTTATTGTTTTCTCTCTCCATTGGCCACAAATTTTTTGAAGTCCATTTTATAGTAGTCAGATTTCACCATGGGACCTCTCTGTCCTGGGAAAGCATGATTTAATTTAAATAATGGCTGACATCACATCTACACTATTTCAATATAGTAAAATTGCAATATAGATCAGACTGTACCAATAACAACCCTAATGGGCGTTATGCATAACATGTCCAAAGAATAATGAACTGAACAAACCTAATTTCAGATACAAGCATAATATAATTTAGAGATACCTTAAGAATGTTATCTGCAACCAAATTGCTGCTGAATGTAACACTGAATGACTTTTCACAATTATTATTTTTTGGCCAAATAGACACCATATTTAAAAAGTAAATTTTCTTGAGAATGACATGATTCAATTATCATTCATTTTCATCATTGTAGGGATGATGAAATTTGAGAGAACATCTTCCTAGAAGTTTGATGAGAGCAATGTATTGAAATATGTGGGGGAATGAACTTGTTACTTAGAACTGCTTTTGTTGTCTCCAATAAGCATGAGTATATTGCGTGTTTATTTTCATTCAATTCTCCAAAGTCTTTAATTTCTTTCTTTATTTCTGTCTTAATCCATTTCATTCAGTGGAAACTTGCTCACTTTCCATGGGTTTGTAGGCTTTCTGTCATTGTTGATATCTCACTTTAATCTGTGGCATTCTGATAGGATGCAGGGAGGTATTTCAATTTATTGTATCTGTCAAGGCTTGCTTTGGGACAGAGTAGGTGGTCAATTTTGGAGAAAGTTCTATGAGTTACATAGATAAATTTATATTCTTTTATGTTTAATAAAATGTTCTATAAATACCTTCTAGGTACATTTAGTTTATAATTTTATCTTTAGAATTTCTCTGTTTAATTTTTATCTAGATGACCTGTCTATTGGTGAGAGTAGGGTATTGTAATATACCACAGTCAGTGTGTGGAGGTCAATATGTGATTTAAGCTGTAGTAATGTTTCTTTTGAAAACTTGAGTGCCATTGTTTTGGGGGGCATAGATGTTATATGTGAATATTAGCCATTAAGTAAATGATAACCAAGCTACAATACATTGACCCAGAGAGGTTAGATGTAGAAGAAGTACTAGGGTGGGAAACATGGATATCCATTACACATGAAAGTAGAATAAATTTTATGGGTGGATTTGGAGTGAAGGTGGGAACAGGAGGATAGGGTAGAGAGGGGGAGGAAATATAGGGGGAGACAGCTAGAACTGGGGAGCATTTGAGGGATGGTGGGATACCTAGTGCAGGAACAACTTCCTAAAATATGTGATGGCAATCATAATGAAGTCCTCAAATGATAGGGGAGACAGAGTCCCAGCAGGCCATTTCTTGTCACTAAATGAAGCTTCTAGTACTGGAGCTGGATTACATCCAATTGAGCTGTTGGCTGAAGGAGTCTCATGGAAATCTCTGAATAACCCAAATTTTTGCCAAGACAATAGGTTGCTGTCCACATACTGGCAGCAAGACTCCATTAATGAAGACAACACCCATACAACTCAGTGAATGTGGAGAGGTCGAGCTGGTGCTTACATAGAGCCTTCACTCCTGTGTTTAGTGTCTTTGATGTGAAAAAGTACCATAAACAGGCTACCAAAAGAGACATATTTACACCAACCCAGCCACAAAACCTTTGACCTATGATGCTGTCCTGCCTGCAAAATTGACTAAAGCAATGGATTCGCAAACTTATGGGAGTAAACAATCAATGTCTGATTTGACATAAGGCCCGTTCTGTGACATGGCTTGGGTGACCAAGAACCAGAGATTAGCTAGCCCAGAAACCTGGGGTAAAACCAAATACTACTACTAATTGTTTGTAAAGTAGTGATAAGAGGACTCCTAATGATAGTCTGCTATACTCATAGATCAGAGATGGAGGGTATAGAGGACACCAAGAGAACAAGGCCCCCTAAGTCAACAGAACAAAGCTCATATGTACTCACAGAGACTAAGAGCAATAAGCACAGGGTCTTCGCGGGTCTGCACCAGGTCCTCCATATATATATTACGGCTTTCAGTTCAGTTTTTCTATGGGACTCCTGAATGTGTGAAGGAGTGGGTCTCTGATTCTTATGCCTTCTCTTGGAAGCTCTTTTCCTCCTTTTGGTTTGCCTGGTCCAGCCTCAATGTGATGGTTTCTGTTTTATCTTATAAAATTTTGCTTTGTTATCATTTGTTGTTATCTCTTAGAAGCCTGTTTTATTCTCATAAGAGACAGAACTGGAGTAGGTCCAGATGGGCAAGGAGGTAGAAAAGAAATGGGAGGAAAAGGAGAGGAAATTATAATTAGATATATTATATGAGAAAAGAATCTATTTTCAGTAAAAGTTAAAATAAAATTAATAAAAAGGATAAAAGCAGTCAGGGAGTTTTGGGCTCTACATCATAAATTACCAGAAGTTAATACGGTATATGTTTCAGAATGGTTAAAACTCATACTTAGTAAAAAAATAAAAATAGTCTGACTACTCATAAAAAATTTTTAAAAAGTTACAAAACAATAACAGTTGAAGAGTCGTCATGGAAGGAGTTTATGTAATTGAGACACCAAATTTTTTATGTCATTGAAGATGAGCATTAACTTGCCCTCCTAAATCCTCTATCAGTGTTCCTCAAAGGGAATCCACACACATTCGAGGTTAGGAATAAATCTAAAAATGTGTCTCCTATGGTTGGTAACACTTAAGATGGTTAGAAATATATAATAGGTTTCTTTTTACTGAAAGATGGAATCCTTGATACAGTATACTTTTCAATTAATAAAACCACTTGTATTTAATTCCCACTCTTTTAGTTCTTTGTCTCCTGGAGTGCACTGTGGAAGAGCTCAGTAAAAATACAAATATCTACTTGGGTAAAATCTTGAATTCTACTTCAAAGTATATTACAGCTTTTAGAGTATTGTGAAAATAAAGTATTTACTTATATTAAAAAGAAAAAAAGGTGAAATATGTAGGTGAAGTGAAGTGAATGAAGAAAAATGTTACTGATGGCCAGAACATACCTGGAGAAAACACCTAGAAAACTCTTAGCGATGTATGGATTCATGAAAGAAGACACAATTGTTACTGGCATTATGAAATGCCAGTGTTTCTGATATTTTTTATAAAGATGACTTCCCATTTACATGAGAGAAATGAATTCCAGTCACCAGAGCTCTATGACTTCTCTCTGGTAGCCTATCTTGTGAGTGGTGATCTTCTCTTTGTCTCTTCAACAAACATACTGTCCCAAGCTTCATCAAGCTATGTGAATATGAGCATGCAGAGCAGGTAAAATGAACCTTGTGTAATTAATTTCCCATAGGAAGCTTTTAAATGTTTGTTTATCTTTATATCAATCACTAAGCAGTTCTGTTATCTTTCCTTATTCGTTATGTCATGATGTGACAGAGTTCAAATGCAACAATAAATATAAAGGCCTGCATCTACAATGAATCTGCCATTGTTTTATTGGCTTCATTGTCTCTATGGATAGACAGAAACATGATGTAGTATTGCCTACAGACACAGAGACAGATCATATGTTCCTATGGCAAAAGAGCCTGCAAAATGTATCACATTTCTTTCATTTTATAATCCCAGACATCCACAGTAGAAAACTTCCTGCTTGGATATCAATGAGGACATTTCTCTGAGATCTTTTCATGGTAGCCTTTTCTGGAGTTTCCTGGGGCTTGGGTTATTCATTCTAAGTAGGCCACAGTGGGCACAATAGAGGAACCAAAAACCAGAGCAAGATTCAGAAGTTTCAGAACATTGGATACATCACACATTTTATCCATAGGCTTCAAATTTAAGTTTAACTCATTTCTACATGAAGTTTGGTCAATTGCTTAAGTGATCTGTCAGTCAGGATTTAACTGGGATTCAGACAACACATGATTCTTTAAGCCTAAATAATTTAATTCCAAATTATCACAGATTAAGAGGTAACTTAGAAGTCTACTAGTGGATAATCAGCAATGCTGGAAATAGTAAGAAGGAGTAACTCTTAGAATAGAGGGAACAGAAGGAGAGGCATTCTCAGCATAGCTGAAAAGACCAGGTCACCTTCCAAAAGTGGGTGCTCAAGATTATATTTTACTTAGTTGATACAACAAAGAAAAGATTCAACCACTGCTGGGAAATATGAGTAGAAACAAGGAGACAGGAATATCCTGGCCTCTCTTCCACTGGCCACTTGCCAGCCTCTTGTTAGTACCTTGCAAATAACTATGCCTAGCCAACAGCCCACAATCACGCAAACTAAGAAAACAGGCCAAGGATTCAGCTGTTTCTCAGTATAAAGTTTGGCCCACTGCAGAAAACCTATTATATGGCTGTGTTATTAAAACACCCACTGTCAACAGAAAAAGTGCAAATAATGCCATGCTAATAATTTTTTAATAATTGATTCTCTAGGATAAAGGTCTTCATTGTAAATAGTTTCTATATGAATACTGTCTACAGGACTAACTCTATAAGACTAACTCAAAGTCACTGAATGTAGCTAGCAAAGACACACATAAGTATGGCTAAACACTGAAATTTGAAGAGAATAATAAATAAGCATGTATAGTCTTAGGAAAATGAACATAAGTGCTAGCAAATACAAATTGCTGAAAAAGAGAGCTCTGTTTAAAGAGAGGTTTTGATTATTGGAATATACCCTGCTTTTTAACATATAAGGGTCTCATCAATTAGGGCAATGCTAGACAACTGATTGTTCTGAGGCAATCTGTGTTACGTAGATGCTGAAGCACGATGTCCAATGTGTCCATTCTTCCATAAACATGAATATCAAACTGTCTTTTAGAGATAAATTGTCATCTCTCAGCCTTGTGATGCCCTATTGCTGTCAGTGGGCAGATATGAGTACTGAAAGGCTGAACTCTCTCCGTAGGAATTACTCTATGCAAATGGGATCTTGATGCTACTCATATGCTTCCTTTTCCCTGCCTTTCTGCAGGCTCCCCCTCCCTCTTCCCTTTGTCATCTTGTCATTGAAAATCCAAGAGCAACCTGGCAGGCTTCCTCGAGCCACTGATATGGAACATGCTTGGGGTTCTGACTTGCTGATTTCTGTGATTATACAAAAGCATTGTAGTCATCACTAGGTCACTCTTCTCAGGAGCTCTCCACAGCTTCTATAGCCACTATTGCTTTCAACAATCTAAGAGATAATCTCTTTGGCACATACTGATCCTCATGCTTGCTGTGGCACTGGCAAGTCCAAGGACAGACCAGGGACTGTTTTTACATCTGTAGATTAAACCAGTCCCAACGTGTTCATATGTCTTTGTTGGCCACCATTTCCTGACACGATATAGTATCACAAGTATTTAAATAGCATTTGGACATAATTTAAAGTACACATGGGGAAGCACTCAGGTTAGATGCAAATGTGCTATTTTTTTTGAAAGGGGCTTGAGCATCTTCAGATTTTGCTGTCCAATGGAAAGGCTCTAAATCATTCCTCAAAGGATATCAAGGGACAACTCTATAATATGGTAACCAAGAACACAAAAACTCTGATCATTGTCCTAATTTCAATGGGTAATGTATCTCTGGCAAATGTTTTTCTATTTATTTTTTCCATCTGTTTACCTACTTGATAGAAAATTGCTAAGAGTTATTCACACTTTCTAAAATATTGAATCATTTACAAGAACCTTACTTAGACCAAAGGCTAGGGAATATAATAGTGAAAGTAAATTTGTTATCATGATGCCTTTACAATGCCTGGAGTGTAGTGAAATAGAAAAAGATAAGAACTTGCCATTGTCTTCAATGCTATCAGTATTAAAGAAAGTTAAGTTTGGGGTGCTCTAAAAGCAGCAAAGGAAGTTGGTTTGTGAAATTTCCCACAAAAGCAAATGACAACATAATAATTTTTAAAATGTGCACAAAGGATTTCAATCAGACAGAATTGTGTAGGCAAAGCTAATCAAAAGTGAAAATACCTGGAAAAGAAAAAAATGAGGAAAAATTCACTTCTTGTCAGCTTCTGGGGTTACTTGACTGCCTGAGACAACTGAAGAAAACAGAAATATGTATTTAAGACCATGGTTTTCAAATCATTGTCCGTCAAGGGATGATGAGGAATCACTCAGCATAAAGCTATTTATCTAGTATTTATGTTATTCCAGGTATGATTAGAAATGTAAAGATGGTTTGAAGTTCACAGGAGAACGTGTAGATGTTTTTAGGTTGTATGCAAATACTATGTCATCTTATTTAAAGGTCTTGGGCAGGAATGGGTTTAAGTAAACACTAACTGGTGGATCAACGTCCTGGATCTGCAGTCCAGTGGCTATTGAATAATGACTGTGATGGTAGGATTAGTACCCTGTGCTCACCCAAGGGCAGAACAACCACCAACAAAAAAGTCCCATATTTCCTGAAGTATTAGAACACTGAGAAGAATGCTTTTTCCATGGGAGAAATGTTTAACCCTGCAGTAAAGCTTTTTCTGGACATACCCAATGAATTCTAAGATCTAGAAGGGTAGAACTAGGCCTCAGAAACTTGTCCGAATCCCAAGAAAACCTTACATGATTTTACAGGAAGCACGATAGTACTCAGCCTGAAGTAAGTCTAAATTCCCACCATCTTTCACTCAGTCAAATATTGATTACGAATCTTGAAGAAAACTGTAAATCAAATTGGTGAAAGTCAACAACAGCTGACACAGGGCAGTGCAAACACCTACATGAACCTGTTCCTTTCCTAGTAATCTAAGATTTAAGATTAACCTATAGAGTACGTTTTAAGACTTTCCCAAGGTTTTAGAAGCTAAAATAGACACATTAGAAGGTACACAGGGAAGGTGCAGTGGAAGTTGATTAGACCTGTAAATACACAACTCAAAGACAAGGAGAGCAGTCAAAGGCTAAGTCACCATAGAAGAACAGTTTATGGAACTGTGGGACACCTACAAATAGGCAAAACATATGGAACTGGAGTCTCTAAGACACACATCTGGGGAGAATAAAGGGATATAAGAAAACAATTTGTGAAAACTCAGACTTAGAGAAACTATTAGCCATCCTAACCAAAGAAAGTCAACAACTGGAATTGTGAGGGGAGGGGGAAAAAAGGACAAGTGTGCATGCAACAGAGACAAATGCCTCAGAAACAGTGACATAGGGAAAAAATAAAGACAAAGATGACAGCCAATGTCTCATCAAAAACAGCAACAAAAGGATTGGGGCTGGAGAGGTGGTTCAGTGGTTTAGAGCACTGGCTGCTATTCCAGACTGAGATTTGAACCTAGGAACTACATAGTGGCTAGTGGATCACAACAGTAACTCCAGTTGCACTGGATCCAATGCCTTCTTCTGGCCTCCATGAGCGCCAGGCACACGTATGATGCACATACATACATTCAACCAGGCACACATATGATGCACATATGTACATTCAGGTAAAACAAACACATACGATAAAATTAAATTAAATTTTAAAAATAAAAGAGTAAGGTGACAATTAAAATTACAAAAAAATTACCTGCTAGCTCCAAATTTCATGCCCAATAAAATATTTTCCAAAATAAAGACAAATAATTATTCAAGTATGCAAAGCTGAAAGAATTTGACACCAGTAGGCTTGTAACCTAAGCAATTCTGAAGGGAGGCAGAGAATAAATAATGTCATAAGACATAAGAGACTATTTGAGTGCAAACTACTGGAAATGGTAACTACATGTATAATGATTTTTTTAAAATGTTTATAAGAAAATTGGCTGTTTAAATAAAAATGCATTGTCAGACTTCTTGTTTGTACGTATTTTCTAATAACGCCCAAGGCCAGGAAGGAAGAATTAAAAGTGTACTATTAAAGCTGCTTTAGTATAGATTAAGTAGTAAATATCATTTAAAAGCAGCTAATTATGCATTAAAGCTCTACACCACCTTAAAGCAATCACCGAGACGGCAGAGCTGAGCTAGAACAAGTGATGAATAGAAGAAATGCAACATAATCATGAAACCAGTCATTGAAAATAAAGCCAAAACAGATGACACAGAGGGAATGAAAAGAGTAAGATGATAAAACTAAAGGACTAAAAATAGCAAATTAATAAATAATAAATAATTAAAGGAATCTAACAATCTTGACAGTCAATTTATTGGATGGAGACATACCCAGAAGAATAAGGAAGTACAACTCTGGCTATGTCTTGAGAAAGTGGTTTAAAAGAGGATGGATTCAAGGGTAGGAACCTGCCCTGAGTGTGGACCATACCGTCCTGCAGGATGGAGCCCTACACAGAAGACAATGGATAATGGAGAAAGCCAGCTCATTTCTCTCTTCTTCCTGGCTACCTTGATGTGAATTGCCTCCAACACCTTCTACCACAGTGATGGATGAAAACTTCTGACACTGTGAACCATATGAAATGACTTCCTTTAAGTTATTAATCTCAGGTAGAGAAGAAGTGACTAATACAATATACATAAGCACTCCAATTAAAAATGGGTTACTGAGATTTTTTTAATGAATGAGCCTGTTTGTTCTCATTTGCTTCACTGTTGCTGTGATGAAACCAAGACGACAACCAAGCTGAGGGAGGAAAGCCTGCATCTGACTTACACTTTCATATCACAGCCCACCATTTAGGGAAGTCAGGGCAGGCACTCAAGAAAGTGTCAGAGACAGAAAGTGAAGTGGAGATCATGGAGGAGCAGTTGGCTGCCTTGCTTTCAGGGTTGACTTCAGCTACAACCAAATCACAAAAGGGATCATTGGGACAGTAAATGGAGCTCACACAGTGTGCTGTCTGTTGTCAAAAAAGAAACAAACAAACCATAAAATGTACTTCAATGCCAGTCTTAAATTAGATTTAAACTCTAAATCAAAATAGATCACAGGCCTAAATGTGAAACCCAAAATGAGGAAAGGTAAAAGAAAGCCTTAGTGACCTTGGTTTACACAATGATTTCTTAAATAAGTCATTAAAGTCACAATTTATAGAACTGGAAAAAAAAACACTGGTTTTATAAACTAAAGATCTGAGTCCTCACCCCCAAAAGCTGAGTCAAATCCTTTAAACCTGTGTTTGGAGACATAGCTCTAAGAAAGTCATTAGGGTATAATGAGTCTGGGATGGTGAGATGCTGACTCAATGAAACATGTATCCTTGTAGGAGGAGACACTTAAGATCACACTTCCTATTTCTTCCCTCATCAAATGTATCTACCACAACTCACCAGACCACCTTAACAAAGAGGAAGAGGACAGATGAAGACAGAGGGCCCTCACAAGACTCCTAACCCCTGAAAACTAGATCTCAAACTTCCAGTCTCCAGAACTCTGAGAAAATCAATCTGTGCAGACCATTCAATCTGTATTTTTTTGTTACAGCACTGGATGTCCACTAAGAAAAGAGGTAAACCAAAGTTCATCAAAATTAACAGTTTCTATCCATAACAAACCAGTGCTGACAAAATTAATAAGCCATAGAAGGAGGAAAATTATTTTCAATCACAGACAGTAGTACCTGAGAACATAAATAATTTCAGAGTAAATGAATTGTATCTAAAGCATATAAATAACAATGTGAAGAAATCACGTAACAAAAATAGAAAATTTGAAAAAGCACTGACCAAAAAGAGATATCAATGGCGAATAAGTACATGAAAATTTCCCAATATAATTAATCTTTAGAGAATTGCAAATGGAATCCACAGTGTGGTCTCAATACATTGCTATTAGGTGAAATAAAGGTTTAAAAAAAATCTACCATAGTAAATGATAACTTGGTAAGTATGTGGGGGACTAAAAATATCACTGTTGGTAGAAAGCAAAATAGCACAGCCATTTTGTGAAAGAATTTGGCAGTTTCTGGAAAATTGACCATATAAATTGAGGTCATATTACATAGGGAAGGGCTTCCAATCTGCCACCACTAGCATCCTTAGAGAATGACACAAACATGTACATGGAAATATAATATGAAAACTGCAGCAAGGGTAGCACTAATCCTTCTAGATTGATTGGCAGCAAACCACCAAAAGAAAGGGATGGACTTGGGATGGATTGTCCTTATGGTCCGTAGAAGGAATCAATCATCCTGACATCTGATCTTCAGAATTATAGCACCTAACAATACCTTTATGTTCAAGAATGAAAACTGTTACTGAGAATCTACAAGTATCTACCACTAACAAATCTATTCAACCATAAGTAACTAAGAGACAGGGCAACCTTGGTCTAAAGATTTATAATCAAATGATCACAATAGTCATGATCGCTTTACCTATAATACCAAAAAACAAAACAAAACAAAACAAACAAACAAAAAAATGTGTAAGAAACCTAGGAAAAGAGTAAAATATCTTCAACAATAAGAGCAAGATCCAGGACAAGCACCAAAACTACACAGAGAAACCCTGTCTCAGAAAAAAAAAGAGAGAGAAAATAAAAAATAAATACAAGCAATTAGACCATAGATCCATAGATATAACTCAGTGATGGAGTACTTATCTAGCATATCTAAAGCCTCAAGGTTTTGATCCATAGCACTAAAAGAAAATAATATTCACACCCCAACCATATAGATGAATTAAAAAAATAATTTTGCTCACTGGAAAAAGCCAAGTAATACATGAAAAGTGGATTCTGACATTTCTGTGAGACTCTAAAAATTGTAATCATTCTATAGAAATTAAGAGCAGATAGATAAGTGGCTCCTCAGTGTGCAAAAGAAGTGTAGTGTGGTGGTAATCTAATTGTATTGAAATATTATTTTGATTTGTACTGAAATATTAATTTGATTGTATGTTAATAAATAAAGTTGTCTGGGGGTCAGAGCTATTAGAGCCATAGCAAGAGTGTGGCGGTGGTGGCACACGCCTTTAATCCCATAGATATCTGTGTGTTCAGGGTCAGAGCTATTAGAGCCATAGCAAGAGTGTGGCGGTGGTGGCACACGCCTTTAATCCCATAAGATCTCTGTGTGTTCAGGGATACAGCCAGCATTGGAGACATATGCCTTTAAGACCTAGGGGGCTGTACATTCAGACAGTGACGAGGCAGTCATGTGTTTGGGTTTACAACCAATGAGAAGGCAGAACAACACACTTTAAAAATACGAACCGACAGGAAGAAGGTCTTTTTTCGCGAAGCTGGGACAGCAGGAGGAAGGGTGAGATTTTAGCTCTGAGCTCTGACCTCTCGGCTTTCTCTTTTACATTGTTTCTGTGTTTCTTATTTAATAAGACGGTTGGTTACATCAACATCTGGCGCCCAACGTGACAAGAATCCATTAAAAACTGCTTGGCTTGGCGGCAGGTCTGCTTTCCCGCAAGGGCGGCAGGCGGCCCGCGGCGGCGGCGGCGGCGGCGGCAGCGGCGGCACACGGCGGCCGGCGGCGATCGGCTTCTTAGTCCGAGCTGCTGGCGTCCTAGTCCGGGTAGCAACTTCTAGCCCGGGCCTAGGTCTGTGAGCAGCTTGCCTAAAGCCGGTGCTACAAACAACTCAGACCTGCCCTGCCGAACAGGGCCCTGCCTGTAAAGCCAACGCACGTGGTCGGAGCTTAAGGAAGCCAGACCCAAGCCTTGACTCGGCACAAGAGGGAACACGTGGCTGCATTTAAGCTTTAGCCGGCTACGCTTTCTTGTGCATTCTCTCTTTCCTCTCTCTTCCTCTCTCTCTCTCTCTCTCTCTCTCTCTCTCTCTCTCTCTCTCTCTCTCTCTGGATTTACACCTGGGACACTAGGTGGCTGCTTTGAAAATCCCCTCGGATTTCTACTGTTCTACGCAGATTTGGTAAGTCATAATATATCAGATATTTTAAAGGAAACTATCTAAAAGAGAATTTTTTTCCACATTAAAAAACAAATGGGTTTTATGTGTACATTGGAAGAAAATTGGTTTTTGTTCGAAATTTTAGGCAGTCTGGCAATGGAACAACTATATAATATTAGTATTGGTGGAATTATGCACCTCATCACTATAATAATCCACATTTTAATATTTAAAAAGATAGTCAATTTAAGTGCCAGGATAACAGCGTTAGAAGAACTTGTTAAACCTGTAAAAATTCAGACAGAAGAAATTAACAGTGAAGTTGTTTCAAGTCGGGATCATAAGGTTGCAGAAAGAAAGCCTGTTTTCACACAGTCACCTTTAATTTATCCTGTAACAGTACAGCAGATGCCTGATCAAATGGCTACACAAAATACTTGGGCTCCAATTGAAATGTTGGATTTAAAAAGGTTTAAGGAGGCAATAGTATCTTATGGCATGCATTCCCCATATGTAAAGCAAATGTTAAACACTTGGTCAACATATAATAGGATAGTACCACAGGACTGGCGAGAGCTCGCACAAGGTGTTCTGGAACCCAGCCAGAGACTTCAATTTCTGACTTGGTTTAAGGAGGAGGCTAAAAACATAGAAAAACAATGGAGGGATAAAGGAGTACAAGTTTGCCAGGATCAGCTTATGGGCGAAGGCCAATATGCTTCAGCACAAGCACAATGTTTATATGATGTCCAAACCCTAATTTTATGTCGAACGGCAGCCTTGAATGCATGGGACAAAGTTGAGGAACCAGGAAAAAAATCTGAGTCATTTACAAAGGTGAAGCAAGGCCCAAAAGAGTCTTTTACAGATTTTTTACAAAGACTGGCTTCAGCAGTAAAGAGAACGGTCTCGGATTCAGAAGCTGGTAAGGCAATAATTGAATCTTTGGCCTTTGAGAATGCGAATGCAGCATGCAAAAGAATAATCAGGCCATTAAGGGCAAGATCTGCACCTATGGAAGATTGGATTAGAGAAACAATTAATGTTGAAGCTGATGAGCATGATGATACATGGGTAGGAGAAGTAATTTCAAAAGGTTTGAGGAGTGTTAGATGTTTTGGATGTGGAAAGCAAGGACATTTGAAAAGGGACTGTAGACAGGTCATTTCCAGAAACAATGTTTCTTCAAGGAACAATGGCAACAGAATGCCCCTTCCTTCTGGAGTATGCAGAAGGTGTGGTAAGGGAAAACACTGGACCAACGAATGTAGATCAACAAAGGACAGACAGGGTAATCCTTTGCCTCAGTCTTCGGGAAACTCCCAGAGGGGCCTCAGGCAGGCCCCCAGTGCAAATCCAGTTCAAACCTTTCAGGCAGCCATAGAGGAAATGCCTGCTCTGGAGAGCGATTAAATAACCAAATGCCTATTGGAATAAATCATGCTGGTCAGAATGATGAAACAGAGAGAATAGAAAATTCAGGAGAAAACATAAAGAAAATTTTTTGGCAAACTTCTATTAATGAACAAAGACCAAAATTAACGATAAAAATAAATGGTGTTTTGTTGTCTGGTCTGGTAGACACAGGTGCGGACGTTACCATAATTGCACCAGAATTTTGGCATCCAACTTGGCCTCTTCAGGAGGTAAACGTTCAACTGTTAGGAATTGGGACATTATCTCAGGTGAAACAGAGTGCAAGATGGCTCGAATGTATAGGTCCAGAAGGACAGAGAGGAAAATTAAAACCATATGTGGCTAACATAACTATGAACCTGTGGGGTCGAGACTTGTTGCAACAATGGAATACTCAGATTAACATCCCTCCAATCTCAGAAACAAATCATAAACTAGCACATGTTACTGAGAGAAATATTAGAAGATATTGTTCTAATGAGTGGTCACCAGCCATCCATATTATACAAGAACAGGGCACAATAACTGATGATCTTCCAAAGACACCAACAGCTCTACCTTTAAAATGGTTAACAGACAAGCCTGTATGGGTCCAGCAATGGCCTTTAACAACAGAGAAACTCCAGGCTTTAGAAGAGCTGGTAGAAGAACAGTTAAATGCTCAGCATATTGAAGAATCAACCAGCCCTTGGAATTCTCCTGTATTTGTTATTAAAAAGAAATCTGGTAAATGGAGAATGGTAACAGACCTTAGGGCAATTAACAAAGTAATTCAGCCAATGGGTTCTCTACAATCTGGGATGCCTTTGCCTACTCTGTTACCAAAAGGATGGCCTCTCATAGTTATTGATTTAAAAGACTGTTTCTTTTCAATACCCTTACAAGAAAAAGACAGAGAAAGATTTGCTTTTACAGTGCCTACTTATAATAATTCTCAACCGGTTAAAAGATTTCAATGGAGGGTCCTCCCACAGGGAATGTTGAATAGCCCAACTCTGTGCCAATATTTTGTACAACAGCCATTGGAAGTGATACGTAAAAAATTTCCTAAATCTATAATTTATCATTATATGGACGATATTTTACTAGCTGACTCAAATGCAGATACTTTAGAAATAATGTTTGAAGAAGTAAAGAAAATTTTGCCTCGCTGGGGATTACAAATTGCTC
The DNA here is from genome assembly GCF_049852395.1 of Peromyscus maniculatus bairdii. NCBI lineage: Eukaryota > Metazoa > Chordata > Mammalia > Rodentia > Cricetidae > Peromyscus > Peromyscus maniculatus. The sequence continues at coordinate 88,655,311 of NC_134852.1, forward strand.
CTGAAAAGATACAAAGAGGAGATTCTATTAATTATTTAGGATATAAAATAGAGCTACAAAAAATTAGACCCCAAAAGGTGCAAATTCGGAGAGATAGACTACAGACTCTTAATGACTTTCAAAGATTATTTGGAGATATTTCTCATCTACGAACTATTGTTGGGGTAAAAAATGATGAACTGACTAATTTGTTCAAAACCTTAGAAGGTGACAAGGACTTAAATAGTCCAAGAGAATTATCACCTGAAGCTGAGAAAGAATTAGCCTTGGTAGAAAAGAAAGTGCATGAAGGACACGTGAATCGTATTGATCCAAAGCTGGATTGCATTTTGGTTATCTTACCTTCTAGGCGTTCTCCTACTGGAATATTAATGCAGAGGGGAGATATTATATTGGAATGGATATTTTTACCAAATAAACCAAATAAAAAATTAAAAACTTATGTGGAAAAAATCTCTGACTTGATTTACAAAGGAAAATTGAGACTTCGTCAATTAGCAGGCATAGACCCAGCAGAAATTGTCGTACCATTAACTAAGGAGGACATTGAAAAATTATGGACAGAAAGTGAACCTTGGCAAAGAGCTTGCAGTAATTTTTTGGGAGAAATTAACAGCAAATATCCCAAAAGCAATAGAATTGATCTTATAAAGAGAGCTGAATGGATCTTGCCTCGAATTGTACGGCAAAAACCCATATCTGGAGTTCGTACATTTTATACAGATGCCAACAAAGAAGGAAAGGCAGGTTACAAATCAGAAAATTTAAGTAAAGTGGTTCAAAGTCCGTATAATTCAGTTCAAAAATCAGAATTGTATCCTATTCTGTTGGTATTAATGGATTTTTCAGAACCTCTCAACATAGTAACTGACTCTCAGTATGCTGAAAGAGTGGTGTTACATATTGAGACTGCAGAATTTATCCCTGATGCTTCAGAATTAACTTCACTATTTATTCAATTACAAGATACAATCAGGAAAAGGAATCATCCTTTATATATAACTCACATTCGATCCCATACTGGTCTGCCAGGCCCTCTAGCACAAGGCAATGAAGAGATTGATAAATTATTGATAGGAAATGTGCTGGAGGCCTCAGAATTTCATAAAAAACATCACGTTAATAGTAAAGGTTTAAAAAAGGATTTTTCCATAACCTGGCAACAAGCCAAAGAAATAATAAAGAAATGTCCTACTTGTTCCTTCTACAATCAGACGCCATTACCAGCAGGATGTAACCCAAAGGGTACTCAGAGAAATGAAATCTGGCAGATGGACGTGTTTCACTTTGCAGAATTTGGAAAATTGAAATATGTACACCACACTATCGATACTTATTCAGGATTTCAATGGGCAACTGCTTTGAGTTCTGAAAAAGCTGATTCTGTAATCACTCATTTGCTAGAAGTTATGGCCATCATGGGTATACCTGCACAAATCAAAACTGACAATGCTCCATCATATGTCTCTGTTAAAATGAAACAGTTTTTTGCTTATTACAATATAAAGCATATTACAGGCATACCACATAATCCTACAGGTCAAGCAGTTATAGAAAGATCAAACAGAACTCTAAAGGATATGCTAAATAAACAGAAATGGGTAACAAAAACCCCCAGAAATAGACTGCATAATGCTCTTCTAACTTTGAATTTTCTGAATGCCAATGAGAAAGGAACAACAGCTGCAGAGAGACATTGGATAATAGAAAAAACTACAGAATTAAATCAACCTATATACTTTAAGGATGTGCTGACCTCAGAATGGAAACCAGGGTATGTATTACATTGGGGACGTGGTTTTGCTTTTGTTTCTACAGGAGAAGATAAGCTGTGGATACCATCAAAATTGATAAAGGTTCGATTTGAACAAGAGAGACCTCTTAATTAGAGGAGGTGATAGTTCATCAACCAGCATGAACATCCAATTTAAACTAACTTGTATCAATAAAACATGCCTTTTCATTTCATCAGATAATAACTTGCCAAAAAGGAACATCCCCAAAATTAGTCTTGGGGAAAGGTTTTTGTTTTTGTCTTTTAGGAGAATGAAGGTTAAGGAATCTGAAGAACACTGGACAAATGAGACAACTGAAGAAAAGGGACAAATCATCTATCCCAAGAAACAGAGTGAAACGGTGTATGGGTATATATTATCTAAAAAAAATTTTATGTCTTCCTAAATGTTTGTTTCTGCTTTTCTCTAAAGATTTAACACTATTGGTCTTCTAACAGTCCCAGTCCAATTAAAATTTAAAGCTGACTTTGGAGTTGGAGAATGGCTCTCTCCTTCTTTAAAATCAAGCATGTTGTTAAAAGGAAAATGCAAACTCCCTGTATCATGCCAGAATAAGAGCCATCTTCTGCTATGGTACAGGACAAAAGCAAAATTAATTAAGGGACTATTCTATTACTAATCTCAACTCTTTGATTCTATTCTGATTCTTTAAACTTTTCTCAAAGTATAAATTTTATATCAAAATTTACAAGATTAATATATATATATACATTTTAAACTTTGTTAAGATATGAATGGTCACATAGAGTACTAACTAATTCTAGAAAAAAGGCTAGCTGCATATATATGTTTTTGTGTTCGAGTCTCTTATCAGTTTTCTGCAGGAAATCACGGCCAGGCCTAATATCAACTGAAGTCTCCAGAAAGAAGATGGGGCCCCACAACAACAACAATTCCACGTGGACAATAATAATATCATTAAGCTGACAAACATCATCCACAGATCAGCTTTGAACTACAAGGTGCTCAGAGCAATTTTGAGATGACTAGCTGAGATGATCCAGTCTCAAAGACTACTTGAATAAGGACTTGAGATAAACCCTGAACTTTGGCATTATACACAGACTGGATAGTGAAGGATATAGTTACCTCTCTTAGAATTTGACAATTAACCTAAAATTTTTCTTTCAGGATAAAGAAAACTTCGCCATACCCAGCAGGAAGCAATTTTAAGAATACGACGCCCACATTCCCAAAGAGGTGGTGTGGGGCAGGTGGTTTTTTGGTCTTTTTAATGGGTTCTGGGTCTGGGATAATTTTCAGTATTTAGGGGGGTTGGTTACAAGTTATTGTCAAGGGTTAGGAAAAAGGCTAAGCAAAGGAGATTAGATTTAAGGTTCTTGTTTAAAAAAAAAAAGAAAGAAAGAAAGAAAGAAAGAAAGAAAGAAAGAAAGAAAGAAAGAAAGAAAGAAAGAAAGAAAGAAAGAAAGAAAGAAAAAGAAAGAAAAGAGAAAGACAATTAGTAGTTTTAAATACTTTACATTGGATTGAATTGTTTTATATTGTACACAAATTTGAAACTGATATTGTTAGAAAATGCTATATGTATATTTCTAATTGTATTTATTCCATCCATTTAACAATGTAATGCAAATTTCTGATCCTTGAATGTTATTATTATCAACTATTAGGATATAAAGAAATGAAAGCTAGTAGTTAGACATTATCATAGAACTTGTAGTCATATTGGATATGTTTTAAAAATTGAGCAGAGATGTTTTAGACAGGTCATCTTCAAACCCTTCAGAGATCTACAGAATATGGCATTTAAAATGTTTTAATAACTTAGAAAATTTTTCTTTTTTGAGACATGTCGGCTCCTGGCAGTACCAATCTACTTTAGAGAAAATATGGGCATTGAAGAAACTGCATATGGAGTCAACTTTCATTCTGGCAAAAGTTAGCCACTGGACAACAAAGTATCCTCGAATCAACAGGACAAAATGGACAGACAGATCACGAAACAAGGGACTACTGATTCTTGCCAAAACAAGTGTGGTTATGGCTTTATCAAAAGGCATCTTCTGAGGCCAGGACAATATGGCCCCATCCCTGAAGTGGCCTTTGCATCCGGAAAAGGTACGGTGCCCTTTTCTTCGAAGGCAGCTTAACAGGCAGAGGGCCGATGGATTCTGTTGTACACTGGAACAGCAGCTGAAAGCTCATGCCTCTCAAAAGTAGACTGGCATTTAATAGAGGGATGTGGAGAAGAAGGGGATGCTGAGATGAAGCCATATATACACAGCCAAGAAGAATGGACAGCTGAATTAAAAAACTGTCAACAATTTCCAGAATTTAAAATCCTGAATCATGACAGGACACTAGTGGAATTCAGGTGTTTCTGGTACGTGGACTGCTCTCACCCAATGTGAGGTTGAACTGTTGACCTTGTGAGGTTGAACTGTTGACCTTGTGTACATCCTACTTCACAAATGAGTCTGTCAGATACACTAAGCCTATAGGCTGAAGATGATGCCCCAACACTGCGGAGAAACCTCAGGTGACTGCCCAGGCAGCTGGCTGTTTCTGTCAACTCACAAAATTTTTTTGGAAGTTGCTTGCATGCACTTCCTGTTTTTATTTTTGTTAGCTAATATTATTCCCTTCTTGGGTCTCTGAGGGAGTTGAAGATTAGTTAGTTATGGTTGAAGATTAGTTAGTTATAGTTGAAAATTAATTAGGATAGAAAGTACATTAGATACATCTTGGAATTATCAAAATAGGATAGATAATGGAATTATTTTCTCTGATTCGTCAAATACCTGTTTAGGTATTTATTACTTGTATATATTGTATATAGTTATTGTACTTTTGTATATAGTTTTTCTTTTGTTAGTCATAACCTTTTGGTTTTTTTCTTTTTATTAAAATAGAAAAGGGGAAATGTGGTGGTAATCTAATTGTATTGAAATATTATTTTGATTTGTACTGAAATATTAATTTGATTGTATGTTAATAAATAAAGTTGTCTGGGGGTCAGAGCTATTAGAGCCATAGCAAGAGTGTGGCGGTGGTGGCACACGCCTTTAATCCCATAAGATCTCTGTGTGTTCAGGGATACAGCCAGCATTGGAGACATATGCCTTTAAGACCTAGGGGGCTGTACATTCAGACAGTGACGAGGCAGTCATGTGTTTGGGTTTACAACCAATGAGAAGGCAGAACAACACACTTTAAAAGTACGAACCGACAGGAAGAAGGTCTTTTTTCGCGAAGCTGGGACAGCAGGAGGAAGGGTGAGATTTTAGCTCTGAGCTCTGACCTCTCGGCTTTCTCTTTTACATTGTTTCTGTGTTTCTTATTTAATAAGACGGTTGGTTACATCAACAGTGTAGGTAGGAGAGGATAGCATAAAGCTCAAGAAAATGGCTGAGGATAACTTATATGGTCACTATTTGTGGTGGTCTCACAGGGATATACTTAAGTGAAATTTTATCATACGCTGATATAAAGAGAAAGAGCCCCAAACAGGATACAAGCCCTGTTTTTATCCTCTACCATGTGTATATTGTACATAGCGGTAAGAGTTAATGGGGATTGAGGCCAGGGAATGAAAATTCTGTCTAGACTATGGGAGAAGGGTGTGTACTTATCCATAAGCAATGTTTTTTTTTTTAAATATGTTTATTTTAGGTCATGTCATGCTTGCCACTTAGTGAAATTTTACATATTTCTTACCAATTTTACCAATACAGAGAAAACCAATAAATAAATAAATAATAAAGCAATAAATTATCTTTTAAAAAGAAATTACTTCTTGAACACAATGACCTAAGGACCTGCTTGAGTCTTTCTTCTTCATTTTAGACTATCCTCAGGATGTCTGATGGAGAATAGCAGGCTTGGGTTTTGTTTTGTTTTGTTTTGTTTTCAGATAATGTGGTGCACTTCTAGGGATAGTCATGGATAATGTACTCCAACTAATTCTTTCTCTGAGAAGACAGCTCGTCAGTGGGATTTACCCCTTCCTGCTCATCTTCAGTTCCTCATGGGCAAAACACCTTTCACTTTAAGAATTCTTGCAGAGATCTTAAATCTTGAGCTTTGTGATTTTTGCATAACCTGGATCTGATCCAAACCCCCTTTTAAAATACAGCTTTTACATACGAGGAATGGTTAATAACAGAAACCTTTCCGTGTGGTCCTAGGATATCAAGCTCTAGCATATATAAAGACCCCTGCGGAGATATGTGAGTGGAATAGAGCTTAGTTCCTTGCAGCTGATTTTCATCTCTTTCTACCACCCCTTTCTCCCCAGAAGCTTTTCTACTAGATAATGAGATCAGAATAAGATATTTTATTCCTTAGGTACAAATTTAGTTGAGTGTAAATCCATGATCCATTCATATAAAACATTGTTTAAATTAAGGAAAAAAGTCTACAAGACCAAATCTGCTGTTATGAGAAACACAGATTTGAACTTGGCCTGAGGAGGAGTCCTGGCCTGGATTTTAATCAACATAACCAGTGTTCTTAAGTCAGGGCCAAATTCTTATGACACATGATGCAAAATTTATGAACTTACTGAAACTGATTTATAAACTGATAAAAAAAAAGTTACTATAAGCATATAGAACCACTGCAGAATAAGCAGAGGATAAAATTGAAGCTTTATTAAAATGACCTGAGTCATTTTATCTCATACCTGTACGGGGTAAATAGTCACTTTTGCAGGTTTGGTAAGCACCAAGGAATTCCCATCCCATCTTTCTAATGCATGGTGAACCTGAGATAGAAGAAAGTTGTTTCATAAAATGAGACACATCACAATAAATTCCACAAACATTTATTAAGTGTCTCCTCCTTGTTAGGCTGGGATGTTTGGAATCAAAATACATTCCCTTAAGGAGATGTTTAGTACAAAGCAGAAGAAAATTATGTCAACACACAGAGAGTCTAAGCAATGGGCAACTGGGAAAGTCAACAGGGAGGTGGAGGGGGAAGAGTATAGGAAGAAAACTAACTGAATCCTAATTCAATCATTAAATCCCTTATTCATTCAGGAAATATTACAGTAATGCCAAACATCAGGGGAACCCAAGCCATTTCCCACTAAGATGTCTCATTATATGATTATATTCTTTCTCCCTGGCAAAACTAAATTCTGAAAGAAAAAAAATTCCATTTTCTAAGCACTAAAATACTAAATTTTGTTGTCCAGCATTTACTACAGTGATAAAAAAAAAACCTTTTATTTTAAATTTTATTACATTTACTTATTTAGTGTATCTATTTGGGTATATGTGGATGGATAGATGCAATATTGTTTGTGGTGTGTGGTGTGTCAGGGGACAGTTTGCAGGAGTGGGTTCTCTCATACAAAAATCTAGATTTAAAGGATTGAACTCAAGCCATCAGGCTTGGCCGCAAGCATTTTTAAACACCAAGTCTCATCTTATCTTCCTTCTGATCAATTCTTATTGAACGGACTTTATCAGAAGAATGGTGAAACATATTTTTGTCTTGTTTTGTTTTTGGCATTTTGCCCCAGTGGACCTTGAGCCTTTGTATCATTCTATGTAGCAAGATAGATGAGGACATTGCTCACATAGTCCTGCAATGGTTATGGCGCATGCATATCCTTAGCATCTTCAACACTTACATCCCCTAAACAAATGTATTTAGAGTCTACCATAGAAAATGCATTGGTGAGGGAATCTAAAGTTTTATTAGAAGTTAAAGACTGAAGAGCAAGATTCACATATATTTTAAATTCATAATTCTTAGATACTTGAAACTCTGCAAATCTAACCACATCAGTATCTCTTAGTGCATTGCACCATCTGACAAAATTAAAATCAGGCGCTCTAAGGAGCAGATATTTTGTAGAAACCCTGCATAGGCAAGCTCTCCATGAGTGATATATATCACTTTATACCATCACAACAGTATAATGTGCCTTTTTTTCATGATGAGGATTTGAAAATTAAGATAGACCAAGAGGAACTCAGCCAATGAGAAGACATCTCAATTGGTAAAGTGGTTGATAAATGAGTACAGGTGCCTACAGGATACACTAGAAAAAGAAGAAGAAAAAAAATAGGCATGGTGATGCTTAGTTTTAATTCCAGCAATGGGCAGCCAGAGATAAGAATGTCCTGAGGAGCCGGGCGGTGGTGGCGCACGCCTTTAATCCCAGCACTCGGGAGGCAGAGCCAGGCGGATCGCTGTGAGTTCGAGGCCAGCCTGGGCTACCAAGTGAGCTCCAGGAAAGGCGCAAAACTACACAGAGAAACCCTGTCTCGAAAAACAAAAAAAAACAAACAAACAAAAAAAAGAATGTCCTGAGGGACTGGCTAGCCAAACAGCATATGATCACATGGGTAACTTAACACAATGAGAAATTTGTCTCAAAGAGCAATTTGAAGGTGGTGAGATTGCTCAGCAGTTAAGACATTTGTCTCAAATGTTATGGCCTGAGTTAATCCCTGAGATCTAAAGGTAGAAGAAACTGACTCATGTGCAATGTCCTCTGATGGCTACAAACACGCCTTAACAAACATGTGCCCACACACATACAAACATGTGCACACACAAGTAAATGTGATTCATTCAAAACCAAAATGGACAACTCTTGAAGAATCATACCCAATGCTAACCTCTGCTACCCATATGCATGTGTACGAACATGAGTATGTGAACATCCACCAACCTGAATAATCCCCCTTCACACACAAGAACTCAGAAAATTGTTTAAATTACTGGCCAAATGTAGTTTATGTAAGTATCTATAAATTTCTATCACACCATAAAGAGCTCAGAATGGCTGTCTAGCCCAGGACACTTTGTAATAGTTACTAGCCAGTGATCTTCAGTAACTTATTTTGTTTGCCTCATTCTCCTTTTAAAAGAAGTAATTTTAGCACTCAGCTAATAGGGTTGCCATAGAGACAGATAAAAACATGGTAAATACAACAGAACCTTGAATGAGATAAGCATTCAAGAACTGTTAGCCACTGCAATTAGTGGAAATCCACATGTACCTTCTGCACACTGAAGAAAGGTATGTAAGTCAATGCTGTGAACATAAGCCATTATTATTAAATTCTGTGCAGATAGTGCTGATCTTGAAAGCAACAGACTCCAAGCTCACTGCTTTGTTGTTAGAAGGAAATATCGGTCAGTTTCCAAGGTTAGTTAAATATTCCCATAAAACTGAGCCTTTCTCCTTGTTACAATCACAGGACTAGCGATGACCAAGAGGAAAGCAGTTTCTGTGTATGATCTGATGGCATTTAATTTCTTAACCTAGGCAGAAGCTAAAAGCTAAAGTGCTTGCACCTGGAAGCAAACTACACATCCAGAAATTCACATTGTAGTGTCAAGGCCCACAGGCAAGTAGGCTATCTCAGTCTGGGCTGGTATAACAAAATTAACCTGGGTGACAAAAATAAAAGATACATATTCCTCAAAATTCTGAACATGAGAACCCTAGTGTCGTGGGTTCTAGCACTAGTATGAGCTAGTTCTAGTAAGTCTCCTTCCCCTCTCCCTCTCCTCTTTATTTAGCCTTGATATATCCTCATATGGATATAAGCAAGCCAGCTAGCTCTCTGATGTCTGCTTGTATTAGAACACAAACCCCATTCATGATCAATCCACCTTATGACCTAATTACATCCCAAAGGCCCACCTTCCAACACCATTATATTTAGGGTTGATATTTTAACACATGAGGTTTGAAGATCATAGACTGTGATATCTTGAAGACTATTTCTTTAGTCCACTTTCCACTCTTGAGATGACACAGTCACTGATATAAATCTATCCCAAGAGATACGAGTAAGTTGCCAGATATGTATGTCACAGCATACTCTGGAAGGTAGGGATGGGAGTGTAGATAAATTTTTCCCATTCCATATCAGAGGCATCCCTTACTAAAGGTGAAATAACATTGATTTTGGAGTAGGGGCTATCCTGTGGGACAAGAAAGACTCTTCTGAATGGTCACAGTTAGCCAGAAAATTACTCTGCTCAAGAGCAGCTCAGTCCATTGAAATATGCATGCAAGTGGAGTCTACAGTCCAATAAAGATATGATAATGAATGTCAGGACTGCTAACACTTCCTGTCAGCAAATGCTTCATCTGGGAGAGCACGAGAGGAAGCCCTGGCTAGAATTGGAAAGGAGGCAGGCCATGGTTGCCATCATATCTGGAATTAACAACTAACATGCCATGGATCCAAGAAGGATGGGGAAAAGGGTGTAAAAAAATCTTAGCCACTGGCTATGGGAAAAGAGTATTATTCCCCCTCTTTCCTCTTTTAATTCACTCATTAAACACACACACACATAGAGAGAGAGAGAGAGAGACAGAGACAGAGACAGAGAGAGAGAGAGAGGCAGAGAGAGACAGAGAGAGATAGACACACACACACACACACACACACACACACACACACACACACTGGGGGAGCAGTATTGAGTACTCATAGATATGTTTTGTGAGCCCCCACAACCACAACAGACAGAAACGCTTGTCTCTCTAAGTCCTATGAGACAGTAAGAGGCACTTGTACAAATAAAGCCCCCTTCTTTTTAAAACAGTAGCCATATTCATAAAACAAACGTGATAAACTATAAATGCCATTTGCACAGTGGAGAAGTCATTTCCATCCATTGGACCTGAGCCTCTAAGGATAAGAACATTCCAAAAATTAATGCTAGGAAAAGGGACAGAATAGACTGAATATTTTGGTAACCTAGATATGCATAAAGTATAAAAGGAATATTCTAGAAATGACTGGCAGCCAGATAAAACTTTATTCGAGGGGTAGGGGACTGGAGTGATAGCTCAGCAGTTAAGAGTTCTTGCTATTCTTCCAGTGGACCTTAGTTGGGTTCCCTGATCTCATGTTAGTTGGCTCACAACTGCTTGGATCACAATCTCTAGAAGACCTGACATCTTCCTCTGAGCTCTGTGAACAACCATGCATAACACACACACACACACACACACACACACACACACACACACACACACACACACCTCAAAAAAATAAAAATAAATGCTAAAAAAGAAAGCAAGAAAACCATTCTAGCAGAGAACTCAACAAAATGAGAGAAGTCTGCTGCAAACAACCAAGGGACAGGCCTTGGGGGGCAAGCTAAGGAGTGTGAGGTACCAGTGATAGTGTCTTTCTTCCCCCAAATCCTGATGAGTAATTTCAGTTTGTAAGATATCAAAGAGTCTTTCAGGCTGCCTGTGACAATGTGTCATTGTGGTTGCCATTATCACCCTCTAGCATGATTGTGCAGCCTGTTCCCTAGACCCACTGGTTGTATGCAGCCACCCCTGCCACATATATGAATTCAGATATCCCATGGACCTCTGATGGAGAAACAGAAACCAAATAAATCTGTGGGCTCTGGTGACTTGCCTGAGCAGACAGAGCTGTTTGTCCCTAAACTCTGAGCTAGGAGCTCAGTGAGATGAGCAGAGATAGTCCTTAGTGCATCCAAGAGTCCCTGTCAGCACCACATGGCTGAATGCCACCGCCCTGCTGCTACTGTGCATGGCTCTTCCTCTTCTCCATTTTTTTACCCACCCAGCTATGATACACTCTGGGATGAGATGCCCCTCACCACATGACGCCATGGTGGCAGCAGCTGTGGTCCTCTCCATCAGTAAAGTAATGAGGATTCATTTCCGATTCATCACTTCTGTCACGTCTGCTGTTTTCCCTCTGCGTTATTTTATTACCAAGGCTGAAATTGATTTCCTTAAGCAAGCAGGCATCTAAAACCTCTCCCTTCATCCTCCCTCCCCACTAGCTCCCATGAGCCCTTGCCTTTCAACCTTGTCTCTCTTTTTTCACCATCCTTCCTGCCCCCCCATCCGCTCCTGCTTTGGTTCATTAACAGAAAAGAAAAACTCATTTGAAACAATTTAAGGGGTGAATCGGCAAGCTGTGTTCTCCTAACAGCCAAGTCAGGCTGGAGCCTGGGTGTAGCCTGTGGGTTGAGTTCTTGGGATGAGAGCTCTCTTGTTATTTGTGGCTACCCTACAGCTGCCTGTAGTCCTTCCTATTGGGAGGCAGGGGGAGGTTCAGATGCAGGGTCTGCAAAGGAAAAGAATATGCCTGATGGGCAATCCCCAGGTGGTTTGGAAAAGCAGGCAGAGAAGAGGAGGCAAAGTGGAAGATATTGTGTGAGGCATCATCTTGTCATGTCCCATTGTCTGGGAGTGTGCGCCGGACAAATTGGTTTCTGGAGCTGCTGTGTATTGTAAGACTTGGGATTCCCACTGAGCCTCGATGCCTGGCTTCTCTGAACTCAGTTTCTTACAATTTCCTGAACATTGCCTTCAGCTACATGCTGTGAGGTGGAAAACATCAGGTGGGGATGGCTAGGAGGCATAACCCATCACATAGAAACATGAGCAGTTATATTTGAGTGCATGCTATTTGGAGGAGAGAAGGAAAATCAAAAGACAGGAAGGAGACAGGGGATGGAGAGTTAGGCTTTGTGTCCAACACTGGTCATCAGTCCCCATGTAAGGTATTTCATGGTTGGTGGGTCAGATCTACTAAGACCAGGCTTCTCCATCCTTCTGTTCAGCTGACACTGCTCCACTGAGGATTGCTGCAGAAGCAACTTCATCCCAACAAGCTCATGCTGCAGAGATGCACATTTGTCTTTGTTCTCAGTATTACTGAGTCTGTGGCATGCTACCTTAAAAAATTCTATAACAAGTTGAATTTGAAATATTATAAGCCACATAGGGAAAAAAAGATATTCTTTGTTTTCCAACCTTGGGGCTGGAGAGATGGACTAGCAGTTCTGAACGTGTGCTGCTCCAGCACGAAACCTGAGTTTAGCTCCCAGCATCTAAGTTTGGCAGTTCACAACAGGCTGGAACTCTAGTTCCAGGGGATTGGACACTCTCCTCTGATCTCCACAGGCACCTGTGCTTATGTGAACACACACAGAGACACAGACACTGACACAGACACAGACACAGACACACACACACACACAAACACTCAAGCATACACACAATTAAAAGTAAAACAAATCTTCACAATCATTTCTGCCATGATAAGATATGTAAGAATTGGGTATGATTTTTTTTAATCTCTGTTTTGCCATTCCCCCAAAATGTACAGTACAATTTTATTGTTGTTGTTGAGTTTTCAAATGAAAGCTTTCCACAGTGGACAATGTTCAAGTTCTGGTCACGTTCACAGGCATGGCTTTTCACTACAACATACCTTTCAGTACAGCATCAACCTGTATTGCCTGTTGGTGTTCATCATATGGAATAAAATAGAGTCTATAAAACTCTGGAGTTTGGGTTTGGACTCTATGGGATGTGAATCTGTGTGTGACATACCAGTGAGTTTACACTTTCTCAAATCACAACTCTCTGCAGAACCACAAATACCTGATACCATGCTCTCTTACTTCCTCTTTTCCACCCAAGCTCTTTCAGGCAATCTCAATGTCTTCACCTATGATAGCTGATGTTTGTGTGTGCCAAGCACTATGTGGGTCTCTCTTTTTTTCTTTTTTCTTCTTCTCTCATATATTACATCCTGACCTCAGTTTCCTAATTTCTCCTCCCTCCCTTTTCTCTACTGTCTCCCCCCACACACCTACCCTCTACCTCAGATCCACTCCTCCTCTTCCTCTCAGAAAAGAGTAGGCCTTCCAGGGTGTGGATCTTGAATCAAGGAGGTGTGCGCTCTCCTTTAGACTCTATTCCTCTTTCTACTTTTGGGCATCAAGTCCCTAGGGCATCCATCATCTTTCTCCTTCCCTGGCCACTGTATCCTGACTATGTCCTCCTTGGTCACCACGAATGCTTCTGAATCTGCCTAGTGTCATGGACATACTTACCTGTCTATTCCCCTCTTTCCCTCTTCCTCCAGCCTTACCTGGCACTTCTATCTGTCTTATGACATTAGCCCAGATCAGCTATATGGAATGTCTGGGCTTGCTGTGGAATGGAGACTGGCTGCTGTTGGTTCTCCTTTACCAAGCTTCCAAAATAAATATCTATTGAGTGAATAAGTGCATGACTGATCGAATGCCCCTTCCCCTGATGACTGCCTTACCTGTGCTTGTGGCCAATGCCAGATGTGACTACAGAGCCTGAGAAACTTGCCTTTGAGAGTGAGCTGGACTCTGGATGACTACAGAGTGCTTCCACATGTACTGAGAACTTTGAAACTTGACTCATCTCTGTTTCCTGGAGCTATTCCAATGGCAGCCACAGAGAAATGAGAAACCACTTTATTTTATTTTATTTTTTGGTTGGCAGAGAAAAGGTCTCTCTTCTCCCTGAACTCCAGAAAAGGAAAGATTTAATGTTTCTTAATTCCTTAAATCTGAACTCACTGAATTGCCAAAACTTGATTCAGATGTGTTTTGTGAAACTACTAACGTCTGCTGGTTGGTCCCTAAGCCATGTGGATAGAAATCCCTGGGACCACCTGGACAGGGCCAAGTTCATGGAGGAAGACAGAAGATAAATCTGTGGAAAGAGTGTGGGGAGGCAGCTGGTGAGTTAGAAGAAGCTCCAGGAATCCTAGTTGCCTGGTTTCAAATCTGGTTCTACCACCTTTTATCTCTGAATGACAGAGAGTAAGCTACTAAATCTTTATACACATTTGCTTTCCCATACCAATGTGGTCAAGCAAATACCTTGTTTCCAACGTCAGTGAGTGAAAATTAAATGGCTTGAAAGAAATGGGGAAGATTCTAGAATAATGTTTGGCCCTCAAGGCCAGTTGGTACTTTTCTGACACCTCCCTGAGCTGTTGCCCAAAGCCAGAGTCACCTGAAAACATACTCCAGACACAAACTCCAGATTGTTGCATTTTCTTTCCCTAATTCCAGAAAAGCTATCTAAGAATTATAGAGACTGGTTTCTTTCATAATTTCTATCTGTTTGTCACCATCATCAGAATCCTTTGCCATTTTGCATGCTATAAAATTCCAGGTAAGAGAGTTTTCCACCCCCTTTTTCTTGCTCTCTCTCTCTCTCTCTCTCTCTCTCTCTCTCTCTCTCTCTCTCTCTCTCTCTCTCTCTCTCTCTCTCTCACACACACACACACACACCCCTAATGTATCTGAGTTTGTTTCTCAGAAAGCTCCAAACACTCGTCATGAAACAAGAGTGAATTTATACCTTAAGCTATACTAGACCCTTGTATCTGAAACAGCCTGGTCCCAAACGCCATACATTTGAAAAGGTAATGATACCATATATCAAAAGCTGGGTTCCGGTTTCTACTGCCAAATTCCCTGCCACACTGTAAGTTTTCACAATTTCTCCATTCCCAGGGAAGATTTCAGTTACCAAAGAGCTCAGAGCTGGGCAGAAGGACACGGAATCAGATGTCACATCAGAGTTCTGCTGAGATGTGACGTCAAATACCTCAAGACTGACATTTCAAGGTCATAGAAGGAAGGGAGGATTGTCTTCCTGGGCTGGAACTACCTGTCAGAACCACCTTCCTGGCTGCTTCTCCATTGTGTTTTTGCGGGAGGCCATTGTGGCTCTCTTTCTCTCTGCACATAGTGTGGTTCTTGACCTTCCTAATGTTGTCATAACCCCCAACCATAAAATTATTTCTGTAGCTACTTCATAATTTTAATTTTTCTACTGTTGTTAATTGTAATGTAAATATCATGAAATGCAGGATAGATGGTTGAGCCCCAAAGGGGTCATGACCCACAGCTTGAGAACCTCTGGTATACAGCCTCCTCTGGACTCTACATTCCTTTGCTCCAATTAAAGCCACTTCTCTTGGTACTAATGTCACATTTTCTTGCTCTCTTAGGATTTTTACTTAATTCTATATTCTTTTCACTTTATCTTAACTTGTATATTTCTTGATATTCTTCTATAAGTATCCACTTTTTCAATTATTTTCTTCTCTAGGGTGCCTTCCTATTTCCCCAAAGTCAGTTTCAGAGTTCTTGTGGCTCTCATTCACAGCCCATGCTAGCAAAGACACTTTGTAATTTAGGGGTTTGTACATGTTTCCATCTTCAACAGCCTGGGATGTGTTTTTCCGATGCTAATTGCATGGTGGGACACACAAGGTGAATGAATGGATAAATGTTGACTTTGCCTAATGCTCTTGTTTTAAATTTGTTTCCTGCTTAATTTCTGGGATTATAGAAAATTTCGGTAAGCTCAGTGTGGCTCACACTGGATCAGACACGTTAGTCACTAAGGCAGAGAGCTTAATAAGGAATAGATTTCTGGGCTCCACCCATAGAGTTTCTGATTTAGTAGGGCTGAGTAGATCTATAGACCTTCTTCCTACATACAACACTGTCAGGAGTTATGACAGTGCATCAGAAATTTACCAAGGTGTGGGAGAAGTTACTCTTATCTGTAGTATAAGAAAACAGATGAAAATATTAACAGCTAATATACAGTTCATTTAAATAGCTGTAAGGCCAATATGGAGAGAGGCTAAGGTATTTTTACCCATTTCTTCCAGGTACTGTTTTTAATATCAAACAGGAAAACTAAAGTCACACCTCTACAATGCCATCAACCTCTACACACAGGCATTAATATCTCATTATTTTTTATTTTAATTATTTAGATAGTTAGTTTTTAGGTTAGCAAACAATAATCAATTGCATTATGACATTTTAATAGATATGCTTCATTGTATATTGGTCTCACTACCCTCCTCTATTGCCTTTCTCAGTGTCCACCCCCAACCCTGTCCTCTTGCCTGGGTACCTTCCCAGATAATCCCTTTCTTCTGTTTCCATGCCTTACATATCCTACCACCTACTCCTACTACTTAAAATATTTTCTATTCTTCTCATGATCCCTTTTCTAGTATCAGGACCTATGTGTGCGCTTGCATGCATGCACACACACACACACACACACACACACACACACACACAGACACACATGTGTGCACACATTTACACACACACATTTTAATTTTAATCTAGCTTTTGCATGTGAGAACAAACATGGAGTCTATCTTTCTGACTTTGGCATATTTCACTTAGCATAGTAATTTTCAGTACTATCCAATTTCCTACAAATATCATGGATTCAATTTTCTTTTTGGATACTTAAAATTCCATTGACTATCTGTTTTTCTTTGCACATCTATCTGTTGATTGGCATGTAGATTGTCTCTATTACCTGGCTATTGTAAATAGTGTAGCAATAACTATGAATGTACAAGTATCTCTGGTGGGATATACAGTCCTTTTAGAGTACATACAAGAGTAAGATAGTTGGCTTGTATTGTATAATTCTATTAGTTGTTGAAGAATCTCCATGCTGTTTTCGACACTGTGTGAGTTCATGCTCCCACTAGCAGTGAATAAAAGTGGTTCTTTTCCCATGTCTTTTCTATGATTAGTAGTTATTGTTTTCTTGAAAACTGGGTTGAGATGGAAACTCAAAGCCATTTAACTGCATTTTCACTGCATTCTCCTAATGGTTAAAGTTGTTAAATAGTTTTTCAAGTATATATTGGCTATTTGTATTTTGTCTTTTGAGAATGATGTATTTAGCTCATTAGCCCATTTATTGGTTGTGTTATTTGTTTATTTTTATAATGCCCTAGCTATTTGGTTTGAAATACAATTAATTCAACAAGTGCATACTTCCTTGAATGTGTCAGAGATAAGCAGGGAGGCAGGACTGGAGAACTTAGAGCTGTATCTTTCAAACTCCTTATCACCAGATCAGATGCAGGTGTCTTCAAATAGCCCAGTCTTACCCTCACTAAGGAGAACGTTGATAAGATTTTGTTGTCTTTTTAGGTGGCATACTTACATGATACCCCCATGTATTATATATTATATAGATCTTTAGGGTGTCCCTGGATTGACAAAAAAAAAAAAGAATGACAATAATAACCATGACATCAATGATGGTGATGAAGAAGAGGAGAAAGACAAGCAAGTAGAAGGAGAATGAGGAGGAAATAAGTGCAAATGGTTAATTGGAAATTTCAAAATCTAAACTTAGCTCTCTCCAATGGAGGACAGGTCACAAGAGCCACAGTGAAGCACAGGCAATGATTCTCTATCAACATGAACAATGTGGAATCAAATAATTATTTTAGCAAAATAAAATATAAGATAAATTAAAACAAACAAACAAACAAAAAACAGCTTGTCAAAGTTGCATAAGGTAAACCAGCAGAAGGAAGAAAGCACCAAGAGGAGGCACAAGAATCGGTGAGCCATTTGTTCACACACTCAGGACTTTCATTTAAAAAAAAAACCAAAAAACTAAGCTATAAGCTATAAAATATATGCATAGGACTTGGTGAGACCCATGTAGGTCCTGTGTTTGCTAATTCAGTTCATATGAGCTTTGCTCTGATTTAGAGGACCTTGCTCTCCTAGTATCCTCCATACACTCTGACTCCTACACTCTCCCCTTCTGCTCCTCTTCAGCAGGGCTGCCTGAGCTCTGAAGGGAGGGATTTGATGGAGATATCCTCTTTAGAGCTGTGTGTTCCAAGGTCTCTCTCTTTCTACTTGTAATCTCCAGCTGTAGGATTTGTTCCCACCTCTTACTGGAGGAAGCTGGTCTGATGATGGCTGAGTAAGGCACTGATGTATAAGTCTAGCAGAATATCATTAGGAGTCATTTTGTCACTATTATTTTTTTTATAAGACCAGGTGTGGTGGTATTCTAATTGTACTGAAATGTGATTTTTGAATGTATGTTAATAAATAAAGTTGCCCGGGGGTCAGAGCTATTAGAGCCATAGACAGAGTGTGGCGGTGGTGGCACACGCCTTTAATCCCATAGATCTCTGTGTGTTCAGGGATACAGCCAGCATTAGAGACATATGCCTTTAAGACCTAGGGGGCTGTACATTCAGACAGTGACGAGGCAGTCACGTGTTGTGTTTGGGTTTACAGCCAATGAGAAGGCAGAATGACTGGAAAAAAACGACTTACGCACAGGAAATAGCTCTCTTTCGGGAAGCTGGGATACCGCAGGAAGGGTGAGATTTTAGCTCTGAGCTCTGACCTCTCGGCTTTCTCTTTTACATTGTTTCTGTGTTTCTTATTTAATAAGACTGTTGGATACATCTACATCTGGCGCCCAGTTCGTGTTACGAATTCATGAAAAAGCTGTTTGCCTGTAGCCTTGTGAGCCCCAGCTCAGGCCCAAGCTACACTCAATCGGTTGTGGTGGCGAACGCAGGTAGGATTTGCTGAAGGAGACAGAGGCAGTAGGATCCTGAGTTTGAGGCCAGCCTAGGAGGCTTGGGAGAAGATTTGGCCTGGACTGAGCCACAAACAGTGGTGGGACCATGGAAGCAGTGGCTACAGCCACTTTCAATGACTAAAGGAGACATCGCCCAGGTGGTCACCCAATTTCCGAGGATTAACAGTGATTACAACCCACAGGTGAGTCTCCTGACTTAAGGTAAATTCCACAAGGGGACACCGCCTAGGTCAGGTAGACATTAAATAATAATAGCTTTACACAATTTAGCTCAGACCCCTCCTTTCTTACAGCCTTACTAACTTTATAGACCTCTAACTACTTACCTAACCACTTCTAGGAATATTTAGATAACCTTCTGTGCTAACAGCTATGTTCAGCCAGAACTCCCAGTTCAAGCCTCCCTGTAATTATCATTATTGGTAGCATCCGGCAAGGTCCATCACCGGATGGAGGAAAGTACCTTATCAGAGATACCTCTGTACTCTTCTAAGAACAGACTTAAGCACCCAGGCTACCTGTTTGAGAAGGCCTGGTTCCCAAACCTTACCTCCAGTTCCAGATCTCCCTTTAACTATCACCAGAGGCATCTAGCTGTACACAGGTTGTCTAGAGACTGAGCACACTTTCCCCCACCCTGCAGAAAAACGGCAGACAGCTTGGACAGATAGGAGCCACAGGAAAAAAGAAGACAGTTTTATTTTCTCCCATTGACCTAGCAACTTATAGATTTTTAACATCCTTTACCAAACACATTTAAGATTATAGTTGTGCACGTAAGATCCCTCTTCTTAGATATTACCCATATTTAGCCTTTAGTTAATTCATTAGTCACTTCCCCTGTGGGTCACAAATGGTAATTAACAACTAGTGCCCCTCTTTGTAATTCTTATCAACCCTCCATTTGATCCTGATAGTGGACAATCACTGCCTGAGGAAGTTCAGGCTGAGTGTCCTGGGTGGAGGGGAGGATTGTGATTTTGGGGAGATATATAACTGTAAAGCAGAGGACAGAAGGAGGAGAAGAGAATGGAAGAACTAGATGGGTAAGAACTTGAGAGGAATGGGGAAGAAGTAGATTGAAGGGCTACAGGAGAGTACTAGAGGAACGAGATGGCAGATGAGGAAGAGCCAGATGAGAGAGAAGGAGACGGGAGAGGAGATGATATGGGAAGGAACAAGATGGATGAGAACCTAGAAGGGGCAGAACAAGACGAAGGAATTAAGATAGAACTTAGAGGGGATCGCAGACAAGTGTAGAGAGAAATCAGGCTAAAGATGACCTAAATATGAGAGCAGAATATAAGCTTATAACTGTCACAGAATAATAAAGAATATGGACTAAGGAGTTTCGTGTACATAGATTCATTTCTTCTCATCAAAGATTAATTATCAGCTGGTTGTAGATTCTTCCCAGACCCTGGGAGGGGACTATCGAGGGGCTGGACCCCCATAGTCCTCGAAAAGCCACTAAGCCAATTAACACCATGGAAAAATCGACTTTAGACTACAAACTGGTCAGGACAATTTCAAGAGGACTAGCTGAGATGATCCAGCCTGACAGACTACTCGTACAAGGACTTGAAACAAGCCCTGAACTTTCCTATTATGCAGAGACTGGACAAATGATACAGGACTTGAAGATTAACCCAGAAATTTTCTTCTCAAGATTCCCTAAAGATATCTTCATGCAAAGAAAGCGAAAAGAAAAAGAATATAGATATGAGATAGATCATCGAATCTACTCTGAGAAAAAAGATAAAGAAATAATAGGATAAATAGGTGGATCATTGAATCTACACTGAAGAAAAAGGGGAAGATATAAAAATGACAAAAGGTAGACTAATGAATCTATTATGAAAAGAAAAAAGAGAGAATATGGATATGATAAGATAAAACAGGAGATTATAGGATCTACTTTTAAAAAGGAACTGTTTTAAATAAGATAAGTAATGAAAAATTTTTGGTCTGTGTTTATCCGATGTTACTGGACTGGACATTGTTAATATATATAATGGAGTTTTTATCTGAATTTGTCAAATGTTAATGGACTAAACATCATTAATGTAATTTTTGGCTGTATATATTGTATATTCTTATTGGATAGTTTTTCTTGTATTAGTTATAAGCTTTCTTTAATTTTAGACAAAAAGAGAGGAAATGTGGTGGTATTGGGTTCCTCAGAATATTGTGTACCTTAATAAACTTATCTGGGGTCAGAAAACAGAAAAGCCACTAGTTAGGCAGTGATAGCACACATCTTTAATCCTAGCATTCCAGAGATAGAAATCCCTCTGGATCTCTGTGAGTTCAAGGCCACATTGGAAAAAGCCAAGCATGGTGACACACGCCTTTAATCCCAGAAAGCCAGCCTTTAATCCCAGGGAGTGATGGTAGAAAGAGAAAGATACATAAGGCGTGAGGACCAGAAACTAGAAGCATTTGGCTTGGTTAATCATTTGGCTGGTTAAGCATTCAGGCTTTTAAGCAGCAGTTCAGCTGAGAGCCATTGGGATGAGGACACAGAAGCTTCCAGTCTGAGGAAACAGGACCAGCTGAGGAATTGGCAAGGTGAGGTTAGCTGTGACTTGTTCTGTCTCTCTGATCTACCAGCATTGACCCCAATAGCTGGCCTCGGGTTTGATTTTATTAATAAGAACTTTTAAGATTCCTGCTACAGCCAGGGGTATTTGGTTTTACCCTAGGTCTCTGAGATTTCTAGTCTCTGGTATTTGGTCACCCAAACAGTGTCAGGTATGCGTTCCCTCTCCTGGAATGGGCAGTAAATAAAACCAGAATTTGCTTGGTTTCTCCCACAAGCTTTGTGCCTCCCTTGCCCTAGCGTATTTTTCAGGCAGGACAGCATTGTAGATCAAAGGATATGTGGCTGGGTTGGTGTTTGTGTTTCTCCTTTGGTAGCCTTCAGAGTCTCTTCCCATAACCAAACACACTAGAACGTTGGGGTGAAGGTTCTATGTTGCCACCAGCTTGACCTCTCCGTGTCCAATGAGTTATGTGCGTGTTGTCTTCAGCAATGGGCCCTCACTGTTAGTTTGTGGAGAGTAATGCATTATTTGGTGACAGCTGGAGTTTTTGGAGATTTCCACGGGACCCCTTTGGTCAACAACTCATTTAGGTATAACCCAGTCCTAGCACTGGAAACTTCGTTTGGTGACAAGAGATGACCAGTAGGGGTTCTGTCTCCCTCATTATTTGAGGACTTCATTAGGATCACCTTCATAAATTCTAGGGAGTTTCCACTGTACTGTTTCCATAACAACCATCAAATTCCCCTCAATTCTAGCTGTCTCTCCTTGTATTCCATCCTACCTCAACACCATCTTCCCTCCTTCTCCCCACCTGATCCTCTCTCTGTTCCCGTCCCCCTAACCCCAGTCCACTCATAAAATCTATTCTATTTCCCCCTGCCAGGGAGATCCATGTGTGCCTCTGAGTCCCTTCTTCTATAACTAACCTCTTTGAGTCTATGAACTGTAGTTTAATTTTCATTTATATAATGGCTAATATTCACATATAAGAGAATATATGCCATATTTATTGTGCTGTGTCTGGCATACCTCACTCAAGATGATTTTTTCTAGTTCTATCCATTTGCCTTCAAATTTCATGATGCCATTTTTTAAACAACTGAGTATTATTCCATTGTGAAATTTTACCATATTTTTATGTATTCTTCACTCAACAGCCATCTATGTTTTTTCCAACTTTTGCCTATTATGAATAGAGCAATAATTAGCATAGTTGAGGATATGTCTTTGTTATAGGATGAAATGTCCTTTGGGTATATGACCAAGAGTGGTATAGCTGGGCCTTGAGGTACATTGATCCTAATCTTCCTGATGAACAGCCATAATGATTTCCATAGTGTTTGTGCAAGTTTGCAATTCCACCAGCAAAGGATGAGTGATTCCTTCATTCTAAATTGTTGACAGCATGAGCTGCCATTTTCTGATTGATCTTAGGCATTCTGACAGGGGAAAGGTGGAATCTTCCCAAACTGCTAGAAACCTAATAATTTTTATTAAGAGAAGTTAAAAGTGAGTTGAACTTGATGTTTTCATTGTTGTTTTGGAAGTAGTATTTGGTACTTTCAAAATAATAAATATGTGTTGTTCTGATTGGTTGATAAATAAAATGTTGATTGGTGAGTAGGCAGGCAGGAAGTATGGGTGGGATAAGTAGACAAGAAGAATTCTGGGAAGAGGAAGACTAAGTCAGGAGATGCCATCCAGACACAGAGGAAACAAGATGACAAGGCAGAACTGAGAAAGGTACCATATGGCTAAACATAAATAAGAAATATGGGTTAATTTAAGTGTAAGAGTTGGTCAGTAATAAGACTGAGCTAATGGCTGAGCAGTTATAATTAATATAAGCCTCTGTGTGTTTACTTGGGGGATGGAAATGGGAGAGATTTGTCCTGACTGCCAGCAGGCTGGGACATAGAAAAACTTCTAACTGCAAACAAATTCTATGGAGATAAATATCTGCAGTGAAATATAAAATTACAGCAAGTCTTTAGATGGTAAGGGAAAATTTAAATGTAATTAAACTGACAGAATATGTCAAGGAACCATAAGGTATAAAATTAACACAGTAGAAAATTAAAGCAGTAATGTAGATGACAAACTAAACTTCTAAAAATGGAGAAAGAAATAAAATCTAAGAAGATGTAAGATAACAGAAATGAATAGGAGACTGAGCAAAATAATTTACTTAATTTATAAATTTTCCCTGATGCATGAACTCTGAATTTAAGAGACTTGTTTATGTGTGGTTCATTGTTGTTATATCTGACAACCACTCATGCTATAGTTAACACCTATTTGTCAGACATTATTTTTAAGATAATGTTAAAGGTTCAATAAAATGAGAACTTTTATATTAAGAAATGTTACTTTCAAAAAGGATACATAAAAATAAACCAAAAATAATCATAAAAAATACATCATGGACCTGCAAGGATCGTTCAGTAAGTAAATGCACTGTGATCAAGGCTGATGACCGAAGTTCAATTCCTGAGACCACATGGTGGAAGGAGAGAACGAATTCCTATCTACATTGGGCACCATGGTATGCACATGCAAACACACAGGATTACCCTAACCCTAGGCCCAAGAAAGTCAATCTTCCCACAGGAGTGAAGGGCCCACTACTTCTCCAGCTTTGCCTATATTCGCTCTGATTTAGTCCCGGTATACTTTCTGGGGAATAATGAATTCTGAGCCCCCCCCCCACTCTTCCCCTTCTCAAATCTCATTCAACAAACTTAACCTAAAATCTTTTTTAAAAAAATATACACAGTCTCATAATACCAAGATGTTTCTATTGAATTTTCCAGAAAGCAGGTTAAGCTCCTATGAGCATTTGTTTAGAAAGGAGGCTACCACTCAGGGTCCA